>NC_060179.1:46353552-46653552 GCF_021184085.1 Oncorhynchus gorbuscha
CAGAGAAAGAAGGAGAGAGAGATGAGTAACACAGCTTAGAGAGGTGTATGTGTAGAACAGAGAAAGAAGGAGAGATGAGTAACACAGCTAAGAGAGGTGTATGTGTATAACATTGAAAGAGAGAGATGAGTAACACAGCTTAGAGAGGTGTATGTGTATAACAGAGATAGAAGGAGAGAGATGAGTAACACAGCTTAGAGAGGTGTATGTGTATAACAGAGATAGAAGGAGAGAGATGAGTACACAGCTTAGAGAGGTGTATGTGTATAACAGAGAAAGAGAGAGAAATGAGTAACACAGCTTAGAGAGGTGTATGTATATAACAGAGAAGGAAGGAGAGAGAGATGAATAAGACAGCGTAGAGAGGTGTATGTGTATAACAGAGAAGGGAGGAGAGAGAGATGAGTCACACAGCGTAGAGAGGTGTATGGGTATAACAGAGATAGAAGGAGAGAGAGATGAGTAACACAGCTTAGAGAGGTGTATGTGTATAACAGAGAAAGAAGGAGAGAGAGATGAGTAACACAGCTTAGAGAGGTGTATGTGTATAACAGAGAAAGAAGGAGAGAGATGAGTAACACAGCTTAGAGAAGTGTATGTGTATAACAGAGAAAGAAAGAGAGAGAGATGAGTAACACAGCTTAGAGAGGTGTATGTGTATGGCAGAGAAAGAAGGAGAGAGATGAGTAACACAGCTTAGAGAGGTGTATGTGTATAACAGAGAAAGAGAGAGAGATGAGTAACACAGCGTAGAGAGGTGTATGTGTATAACAGAGATAGAAGGAGAGAGAGATGAGTAACACAGCTTAGAGAGGTGTATGTGTATGGCAGAGAAATAAGGAGAGAGATGAGTAACACAGCTTAGAGAGGTGTATGTGTATAACAGAGAAAGAGAGAGAGATGAGTAACACAGCTTAGAGAGGTGTATGTGTATAACAGAGAAAGAGGGAGAGAGATGAGTAACACAGCTTAGAGAGGTGTATGTGTATAACAGAGAAAGAGGAAGGGATAGATGAGTAACACAGCTTAGAGATGTATTTGTGTATAACAGAGATAGAAGGAGAGAGAGATGAGTAACAGCTTAGAGAGGTGTATGTGTAGAACAGAGAAAGAAGGACAGAGAGAGATGAGTAACACAGCTTAGAGAAGTGTATGTGTATAAAAGAGAAAGAGAGAGAGATGAGTAACACAGCTTAGAGAGGTATATGTGTATAAAAGAGAAAGAGAGAGAGATGAGTAACACAGCTTAGAGAAGTGTATGTGTATAAAAGAGAAAGAGAGAAAGATGAGTAACACAGCTTAGAGAGGTGTATGTGTAGAACAGAGAAAGAAGGAGAGAGATGAGTAACACAGCTTAGAGAGGTGTATGTGTATAACAGAAAAAAAGGAGAGAGATGAGTAACACAGCTTAGAGAGGTGTATGTGTATAACAGAGAAAGAGAGAGAGATGAGTAACACAGCTTAGAGAGGTGTATGTGTATAACAAAAAAAGAAGGATAGAGAGAGATGAGTAGAACAGCTTAGAGAGGTGTATGTGTATAACGGAGAAAGAGGGAGAGAGATGAGTAACACAGCTTAGAGAGGTGTATGTGTATAACAGAGAAAGAGAGAGAGATGAGTGACCCAGCGTAGAGTGGTGTATGTGTGTAACACAGAAAGAAGGAGAGAGATGAGTAACACAGCTTAGAGAGGTGTATGTGAGTAACAGAGAAAGAAGGAGAGAGAGATGAGTAACACAGCGTAGAGAGGTGTATGTGTATAACAGAGATAGAAGGAGAGAGAGATGAGTAATACAGCTTAGAGAGGTGTATGTGTATAACAGAGAAAGAGAGAGATGAGTAACACAGCTGAGAGAGGTGTATGTGTATAACAGAGAAAGAGGAAGGGATAGATGAGTAAAACAGCTTAGAGAGGTGTATGTGTATAACAGAGAAAGAGAAATAGATGAGTAACACAGCGTAGGGAGGTGTATGTGTATAACAGAGAAAGAGAAATAGATGAGTAACACAGCTTAGAGAGGTGTATGTGTATAACAGAGAAAGAGAGGGAGATGAGTAAAAGCTTAGAGTGGTGTATGTGTATAACAGAGAAAGAGAGAGAGATTAGTAACACAGCTTAGAGAGGTGTATGTGTATAACAGAAAAAGAAGGAGAGAGAGAGATGAGTAACACAGCGTAGAGAGGTGTATGTGTATAACAGAGATAGAAGGAGAGAGAGACGAGTAATACAGCTTAGAGGGGTGTATGTGTATAACAGAGAAAGAGAGAGATGAGTGACACAGCGTAGAGAGGTGTATGTGTGTAACACAGAAAGAAGGAGAGAGATGAGTAACACAGCTTAGAGAGGTGTATGTGTATAACAGAGATAGAAGGAGAGAGAGATGAGTAACACAGCTTAGAGAAGTGTATGTGTATAACAGAGAAAGAAGGAGAGAGAGATGAGTAACACCGCGTAGAGAGGTGTATGTGTATAACAGAGGAAGAAGGAGAGAGAGATGAGTAACACGGCTTAGAGAGGTGTATGTGTAGAACAGAGAAAGAAGGAAAGAGAGATGAGTAACACAGCGTAGAGAGGTGTATGTGTATAACAGAAAAAGAAGGAGAGAGAGATGAGTAACATAGCGTTGAGAGGTGTATGTGTATAACAGAGAAAGAAGGAGAGAGAGATGAGTAACACACCTTAGAGAGGTGTATGTGTAGAACAGAGAAAGAAGGAGAGAGAGATGAGGAACACAGCGTAGAGAGGTGTATGTGTATGACAGAAAAAGAAGAGAGAGATGAGTAACACAGCTTAGAGAAGTGTATGTGTATAACAGAGATAGAAGGAGAGAGAGATGAGTAACACAGCTTAGAGAGGTGTATGTGTATAACAGAGAAAGAAGGAGAGAGAGATGAGTAACACACCTGAGAGAGGTGTATGTGTATAACAGAGAAAGAAGGAGAGAGATGAGTAACACAGCTTAGATAAGTGTATGTGTATGAAAGAGAAAGAGAGAGAAATGAGTAACACAGCTTAGAGAAGTGTGTGTGTATAACAGAGAAGGAAGGAGAGAGAGATGAGTGACACGACGTAGAGAGGTGTATGTGTATAACAGAGAAAGAAGGAGAGAGAGATGACTAACACAGCTTTGAGAGTTGTATGTGTATAACAGAAAAAGAAGGAGAGAGAGGTTAGTAACACAGCTTAGAGAGGTGTATGTGTATAACAGAGAAAGAGAGAGAGATGAGTAACACAGCTTAGAGAGGTGTATGTGTATAACAGAGATAGAAGGAGAGAGTGATGAGTAACACAGCTTAGACAGGTGTATGTGTATAACAGAAAAAGAAGGAGAGAGGTGAGTAACACAGCTTAGAGAGGTGTATGTGTATAACATAGAAAGTGAGAGAGAGATGAGTAACAGCTTAGAGAGGTGTATGTGTATAACAGAGAAAGAAGGAGAGAGATGAGTAACACAGCTTAGAGAGGTGTATGTGTATAACAGAGAAAGAAGGAGAGAGAGATGAGTAACACACCTGAGAGAGGTGTATGTGTATAACAGAGAAAGAAGGAGAGAGATGAGTAACACAGCTTAGAGAAGTGTATGTGTATAAAAGAGAAAGAGAGAGAAATGAGTAACACAGCTTAGAGAAGTGTGTGTGTATAACAGAGAAGGAAGGAGAGAGAGATGAGTGACACGGCGTAGAGAGTTGTATGTGTATAACACAGAAAGAAGGAGAGAGAAATGAGTAACACAGCTTAGAGAGGTGTATGTGTATTACAGAGAAAAAAGGAGAGAGAGATGACTAACACAGCTTTGAGAGTTGTATGTGTATAACAGAAAAAGGAGAGAGAGGTTAGTAACACAGCTTAGAGAGGGGTATGTGTATAACAGAGAAAGAGAGCGAGATGAGTAACACAGCTTAGAGAGGTGTATGTGTATAACAGAGATAGAAGGAGAGAGAGAGATGAGTAACACAGCTTAGACAGGTGTATGTGTATAACAGAAAAAGAAGGAGAGAGAGGTGAGTAACACAGCTTAGAGAGGTGTATGTGTATAACAGAGAAAGTGAGAGAGAGATGAGTAACACAGCTTAGAGAAGTGTATGTGTATAACAGAGAAAGAAGGAGAGAGAAATGAGTAACACACCTTAGAGAGGTGTATGTGTATAACAGAGAAAGAAGGAGAGAGATGAGTAACACAGCTTAGAGAAGTGTATGTGTATAACAGAGATAGAAGGAGAGAGAGATGAGTAACACAGCTTAGAGAGGTGTATGTGTATAACAGAGAAAGAAGGAGAGAGAGATGAGTAACACACCTGAGAGAGGTGTATGTGTATAACAGAGAAAGAAGGAGAGAGATGAGTAACACAGCTTAGATAAGTGTATGTGTATAACAGAGATAGAAGGAGAGAGAGATAAGTAACAGCTTAGAGAGGTGTATGTGTATAACAGAGAAAGAGAGATGAGTAACACAGCTTAGAGAAGTGTATGTGTATGAAAGAGAAAGAGAGAGAAATGAGTAACACAGCTTAGAGAGGTGTATGTGTATAACAGAGAAAGAAGGAGAGAGATGAGTAACACAGCTTAGAGAGGTGTATGTGTATAACAGAGATAGAAGGAGAGAGTGATGAGTAACACAGCTTAGACAAGTGTATGTGTATAACAGAAAAAGAAGGAGAGAGGTGAGTAACACAGCTTAGAGAGGTGTATGTGTATAACATAGAAAGTGAGAGAGAGATGAGTAACAGCTTAGAGAGGTGTATGTGTATAACAGAGAAAGAAGGAGAGAGATGAGTAACACAGCTTAGAGAGGTGTATGTGTATAACAGAGAAAGAAGGAGAGAGAGATGAGTAACACACCTGAGAGAGGTGTATGTGTATAACAGAAAAAGGAGAGAGAGGTTAGTAACACAGCTTAGAGAGGGGTATGTGTATAACAGAGAAAGAGAGCGAGATGAGTAACACAGCTTAGAGAGGTGTATGTGTATAACAGAGATAGAAGGAGAGAGAGAGATGAGTAACACAGCTTAGACAGGTGTATGTGTATAACAGAAAAAGAAGGAGAGAGAGGTGAGTAACACAGCTTAGAGAGGTGTATGTGTATAACAGAGAAAGTGAGAGAGAGATGAGTAACACAGCTTAGAGAAGTGTATGTGTATAACAGAGAAAGAAGGAGAGAGAAATGAGTAACACACCTTAGAGAGGTGTATGTGTATAACAGAGAAAGAAGGAGAGAGATGAGTAACACAGCTTAGATAAGTGTATGTGTATAACAGAGATAGTGGAGAGAGAGATAAGTAACAGCTTAGAGAGGTGTATGTGTATAACAGAGAAAGAGAGATGAGTAACACAGCTTAGAGAAGTGTACGTGTATGAAAGAGAAAGAGAGAGAAATGAGTAACACAGCTTAGAGAAGTGTGTGTGTATAACAGAGAAGGAAGGACAGAGAGATGAGTGACACGACGTAGAGAGGTGTATGTGTATAACAGAGAAAGAAGGAGAGAGAGATGACTAACACAGCTTTGAGAGTTGTATGTGTATAACAGAAAAAGAAGGAGAGAGAGGTTAGTAACACAGCTTAGAGAGGTGTATGTGTATAACAGAGAAAGAGAGAGAGATGAGTAACACAGCTTAGAGAGGTGTATGTGTATAACAGAGATAGAAGGAGAGAGTGATGAGTAACACAGCTTAGACAGGTGTATGTGTATAACAGAAAAAGAAGGAGAGAGGTGAGTAACACAGCTTAGAGAGGTGTATGTGTATAACATAGAAAGTGAGAGAGAGATGAGTAACAGCTTAGAGAGGTGTATGTGTATAACAGAGAAAGAAGGAGAGAGATGAGTAACACAGCTTAGAGAGGTGTATGTGTATAACAGAGAAAGAAGGAGAGAGAGATGAGTAACACACCTGAGAGAGGTGTATGTGTATAACAGAGAAAGAAGGAGAGAGATGAGTAACACAGCTTAGAGAAGTGTATGTGTATAAAAGAGAAAGAGAGAGAAATGAGTAACACAGCTTAGAGAAGTGTGTGTGTATAACAGAGAAGGAAGGAGAGAGAGATGAGTGACACGGCGTAGAGAGGTGTATGTGTATAACACAGAAAGAAGGAGAGAGAAATGAGTAACACAGCTTAGAGAGGTGTATGTGTATTACAGAGAAAGAGAGCGAGATGAGTAACACAGCTTAGAGAGGTGTATGTGTATAACAGAGAAAGAGAGCGAGATGAGTAACACAGCTTCGAGAGGTGTATGTGTATAACAGAGATAGAAGGAGAGAGAGAGATGAGTAACACAGCTTAGACAGGTGTATGTGTATAACAGAAAAAGAAGGAGAGAGAGGTGAGTAACACAGCTTAGAGAGGTGTATGTGTATAACAGAGAAAGTGAGAGAGAGATGAGTAACACAGCTTAGAGAAGTGTATGTGTATAACAGAGAAAGAAGGAGAGAGAAATGAGTAACACACCTTAGAGAGGTGTATGTGTATAACAGAGAAAGAAGGAGAGAGATGAGTAACACAGCTTAGAGAAGTGTATGTGTATAACAGAGAAAGAAGGAGAGAGAGATGAGTAACACCGCGTAGAGAGGTGTATGTGTATAACAGAGGAAGAAGGAGAGAGAGATGAGTAACACGGCTTAGAGAGGTGTATGTGTAGAACAGAGAAAGAAGGAAAGAGAGATGAGTAACACAGCATAGAGAGGTGTATGTGTATAACAGAAAAAGAAGGAGAGAGAGATGAGTAACATAGCGTTGAGAGGTGTATGTGTATAACAGAGAAAGAAGGAGAGAGAGATGAGTAACACACCTTAGAGAGGTGTATGTGTAGAACAGAGAAAGAAGGAGAGAGAGATGAGGAACACAGCGTAGAGAGGTGTATGTGTATGACAGAAAAAGGAGAGAGAGATGAGTAACACAGCTTATAGAAGTGTATGTGTATAACAGAGATAGAAGGAGAGAGAGATGAGTAACACAGCTTAGAGAGGTGTATGTGTATAACAGAAAAAGAAGGAGAGAGAGGTGAGTAACACAGCTTAGAGAGGTGTATGTGTATAACAGAGAAAGTGAGAGAGAGATGAGTAACACAGCTTAGAGAAGTGTATGTGTATAACAGAGAAAGAAGGAGAGAGAAATGAGTAACACACCTTAGAGAGGTGTATGTGTATAACAGAGAAAGAAGGAGAGAGATGAGTAACACAGCTTAGATAAGTGTATGTGTATAACAGAGATAGTGGAGAGAGAGATAAGTAACAGCTTAGAGAGGTGTATGTGTATAACAGAGAAAGAGAGATGAGTAACACAGCTTAGAGAAGTGTACGTGTATGAAAGAGAAAGAGAGAGAAATGAGTAACACAGCTTAGAGAAGTGTGTGTGTATAACAGAGAAGGAAGGACAGAGAGATGAGTGACACGACGTAGAGAGGTGTATGTGTATAACAGAGAAAGAAGGAGAGAGAGATGACTAACACAGCTTTGAGAGTTGTATGTGTATAACAGAAAAAGAAGGAGAGAGAGGTTAGTAACACAGCTTAGAGAGGTGTATGTGTATAACAGAGAAAGAGAGAGAGATGAGTAACACAGCTTAGAGAGGTGTATGTGTATAACAGAGATAGAAGGAGAGAGTGATGAGTAACACAGCTTAGACAGGTGTATGTGTATAACAGAAAAAGAAGGAGAGAGGTGAGTAACACAGCTTAGAGAGGTGTATGTGTATAACATAGAAAGTGAGAGAGAGATGAGTAACAGCTTAGAGAGGTGTATGTGTATAACAGAGAAAGAAGGAGAGAGATGAGTAACACAGCTTAGAGAGGTGTATGTGTATAACAGAGAAAGAAGGAGAGAGAGATGAGTAACACACCTGAGAGAGGTGTATGTGTATAACAGAGAAAGAAGGAGAGAGATGAGTAACACAGCTTAGAGAAGTGTATGTGTATAAAAGAGAAAGAGAGAGAAATGAGTAACACAGCTTAGAGAAGTGTATGTGTATAACAGAGAAAGAAGGAGAGAGAAATGAGTAACACACCTTAGAGAGGTGTATGTGTATAACAGAGAAAGAAGGAGAGAGATGAGTAACACAGCTTAGAGAAGTGTATGTGTATAACAGAGAAAGAAGGAGAGAGAGATGAGTAACACCGCGTAGAGAGGTGTATGTGTATAACAGAGGAAGAAGGAGAGAGAGATGAGTAACACGGCTTAGAGAGGTGTATGTGTAGAACAGAGAAAGAAGGAAAGAGAGATGAGTAACACAGCATAGAGAGGTGTATGTGTATAACAGAAAAAGAAGGAGAGAGAGATGAGTAACATAGCGTTGAGAGGTGTATGTGTATAACAGAGAAAGAAGGAGAGAGAGATGAGGAACACAGCGTAGAGAGGTGTATGTGTATGACAGAAAAAGGAGAGAGAGATGAGTAACACAGCTTATAGAAGTGTATGTGTATAACAGAGATAGAAGGAGAGAGAGATGAGTAACACAGCTTAGAGAGGTGTATGTGTATAACAGAGAAAGAAGGAGAGAGAGATGAGTAACACACCTGAGAGAGGTGTATGTGTATAACAGAGAAAGAAGGAGAGAGATGAGTAACAGCTTAGAGAGGTGTATGTGTATAACAGAGAAAGAGAGATGAGTAACACAGCTTAGAGAAGTGTATGTGTATGAAAGAGAAAGAGAGAGAAATGAGTAACACAGCTTAGAGAAGTGTGTGTGTATAACAGAGAAGGAAGGAGAGAGAGATGAGTGACATGACGTAGAGAGGTGTATGTGTATAACAGAGAAAGAAGGAGAGAGAGATGACTAACACAACTTTGAGAGTTGTATGTGTATAACAGAAAAAGAAGGAGAGAGAGGTTAGTAACACAGCTTAGAGAGGTGTATGTGTATAACAGAGAAAGAGGGAGAGATGAGTAACACAGCTTAGAGAGGTGTATGTGTATAACAGAGATAGAAGGAGAGAGTGATGAGTAACACAGCTTAGACAGGTGTATGTGTATAACAGAAAAAGAAGGAGAGAGGTGAGTAACACAGCTTAGAGAGGTGTATGTGTATAACATAGAAAGTGAGAGAGAGATGAGTAACAGCTTAGAGAGGTGTTTGTGTATAACAGAGAAAGAAGGAGAGAGATGAGTAACACAGCTTAGAGAGGTGTATGTGTATAACAGAGAAAGAAGGAGAGAGAGATGAGTAACACACCTGATAGAGGTGTATGTGTATAACAGAGAAAGAAGGAGAGAGATGAGTAACACAGCTTAGAGAAGTGTATGTGTATAAAAGTGAAAGAGAGAGAAATGAGTAACACAGCTTAGAGAAGTGTGTGTGTATAACAGAGAAGGAAGGAGAGAGAGATGAGTGACACGGCGTAGAGAGGTGTATGTGTATAACACAGAAAGAAGGAGAGAGAAATGAGTAACACAGCTTAGAGAGGTGTATGTGTATTACAGAGAAAAAAGGAGAGAGAGATGACTAACACAGCTTTGAGAGTTGTATGTGTATAACAGAAAAAGGAGAGAGAGGTTAGTAACACAGCTTAGAGAGGGGTATGTGTATAACAGAGAAAGAGAGCGAGATGAGTAACACAGCTTAGAGAGGTGTATGTGTATAACAGAGATAGAAGGAGAGAGAGAGATGAGTAACACAGCTTAGACAGGTGTATGTGTATAACAGAAAAAGAAGGAGAGAGAGGTGAGTAACACAGCTTAGAGAGGTGTATGTGTATAACAGAGAAAGTGAGAGAGAGATGAGTAACACAGCTTAGAGAAGTGTATGTGTATAACAGAGAAAGAAGGAGAGAAATGAGTAACACACCTTAGAGAGGTGTATGTGTATAACAGAGAAAGAAGGAGAGAGATGAGTAACACAGCTTAGAGAAGTGTATGTGTATAACAGAGATAGAAGGAGAGAGAGATGAGTAACACAGCTTAGAGAGGTGTATGTGTATAACAGAGAAAGAAGGAGAGAGAGATGAGTAACACACCTGAGAGAGGTGTATGTGTATAACAGAGAAAGAAGGAGAGAGATGAGTAACACAGCTTAGATAAGTGTATGTGTATAACAGAGATAGAAGGAGAGAGAGATAAGTAACAGCTTAGAGAGGTGTATGTGTATAACAGAGAAAGAGAGATGAGTAACACAGCTTAGAGAAGTGTATGTGTATGAAAGAGAAAGAGAGAGAAATGAGTAACACAGCTTAGAGAAGTGTGTGTGTATAACAGAGAAGGAAGGAGAGAGAGATGAGTGACACGACGTAGAGAGGTGTATGTGTATAACAGAGAAAGAAGGAGAGAGAGATGACTAACACAGCTTTGAGAGTTGTATGTGTATAACAGAAAAAGAAGGAGAGAGAGGTTAGTAACACAGCTTAGAGAGGTGTATGTGTATAACAGAGAAAGAGAGAGAGATGAGTAACACAGCTTAGAGAGGTGTATGTGTATAACAGAGATAGAAGGAGAGAGTGATGAGTAACACAGCTTAGACAGGTGTATGTGTATAACAGAAAAAGAAGGAGAGAGGTGAGTAACACAGCTTAGAGAGGTGTATGTGTATAACATAGAAAGTGAGAGAGAGATGAGTAACAGCTTAGATAAGTGTATGTATATAACAGAGATAGAAGGAGAGAGAGATGAGTAACAGCTTAGAGTGGTGTATGTGTATAACAGAGATAGAAGGAGAGGGAGATGAGTAACAGCTTAGAGTGGTGTATGTGTATAACAGAGAATGAGAGACAGATGAGTAACACAGCTGAGAGAAGTGTATGTGTATAACAGAGAAAGAAGGAGAGAGAAATGAGTAACACACCTTAGAGAGGTGTATGTGTATAACAGAGAAAGAAGGAGAGAGATGAGTAACACAGCTTAGAGAAGTGTATGTGTATAACAGAGAAAGAAGGAGAGAGAGATGAGTAACACCGCGTAGAGAGGTGTATGTGTATAACAGAGGAAGAAGGAGAGAGAGATGAGTAACACGGCTTAGAGAGGTGTATGTGTAGAACAGAGAAAGAAGGAAAGAGAGATGAGTAACACAGCGTAGAGAGGTGTATGTGTATAACAGAGATAGAAGGAGAGAGTGATGAGTAACACAGCTTAGACAGGTGTATGTGTATAACAGAAAAAGAAGGAGAGAGGTGAGTAACACAGCTTAGAGAGGTGTATGTGTATAACAGAGAAAGAAGGAGAGAGATGAGTAACACAGCTTAGAGAGGTGTATGTGTATAACAGAGAAAGAAGGAGAGAGATGAGTAACACAGCTTAGAGAAGTGTATGTATATAAAAGAGAAAGAGAGAGAAATGAGTAACACAGCTTAGAGAAGTGTGTGTGTATAACAGAGAAGGAAGGAGAGAGAGATGAGTGACACGGCGTAGAGAGGTGTATGTGTATAACACAGAAAGAAGGAGAGAGAAATGAGTAACACAGCTTAGAGAGGTGTATGTGTATTACAGAGAAAAAAGGAGAGAGATGAGTAACACAGCTTAGATAAGTGTATGTGTATAACAGAGATAGAAGGAGAGAGAGATGAGTAACAGCTTAGAGTGGTGTATGTGTATAACAGAGATAGAAGGAGAGGGAGATGAGTAACAGCTTAGAGTGGTGTATGTGTATAACAGAGAATGAGAGAGAGATGAGTAACACAGCTGAGAGAAGTGTATGTGTATAACAGAGAAAGAAGGAGAGAGAAATGAGTAACACACCTTAGAGAGGTGTATGTGTATAACAGAGAAAGAAGGAGAGAGATGAGTAACACAGCTTAGAGAAGTGTATGTGTATAACAGAGAAAGAAGGAGAGAGAGATGAGTAACACCGCGTAGAGAGGTGTATGTGTATAACAGAGGAAGAAGGAGAGAGAGATGAGTAACACGGCTTAGAGAGGTGTATGTGTAGAACAGAGAAAGAAGGAAAGAGAGATGAGTAACACAGCGTAGAGAGGTGTATGTGTATAACAGAGATAGAAGGAGAGAGTGATGAGTAACACAGCTTAGACAGGTGTATGTGTATAACAGAAAAAGAAGGAGAGAGGTGAGTAACACAGCTTAGAGAGGTGTATGTGTATAACAGAGAAAGAAGGAGAGAGATGAGTAACACAGCTTAGAGAAGTGTATGTATATAAAAGAGAAAGAGAGAGAAATGAGTAACACAGCTTAGAGAAGTGTGTGTGTATAACAGAGAAGGAAGGAGAGAGAGATGAGTGACACGGCGTAGAGAGGTGTATGTGTATAACACAGAAAGAAGGAGAGAGAAATGAGTAACACAGCTTAGAGAGGTGTATGTGTATTACAGAGAAAAAGGAGAGAGATGAGTAACACAGCTTAGATAAGTGTATGTGTATAACAGAGATAGAAGGAGAGAGAGATGAGTAACAGCTTAGAGTGGTGTATGTGTATAACAGAGATAGAAGGAGAGGGAGATGAGTAACAGCTTAGAGTGGTGTATGTGTATAACAGAGAATGAGAGAGAGATGAGTAACACAGCTGAGAGAAGTGTATGTGTATAACAGAGAAAGAAGGAGAGAGAAATGAGTAACACACCTTAGAGAGGTGTATGTGTATAACAGAGAAAGAAGGAGAGAGATGAGTAACACAGCTTAGAGAAGTGTATGTGTATAACAGAGAAAGAAGGAGAGAGAGATGAGTAACACCGCGTAGAGAGGTGTATGTGTATAACAGAGGAAGAAGGAGAGAGAGATGAGTAACACGGCTTAGAGAGGTGTATGTGTAGAACAGAGAAAGAAGGAAAGAGAGATGAGTAACACAGCGTAGAGAGGTGTATGTGTATAACAGAAAAAGAAGGAGAGAGAGATGAGTAACATAGCGTTGAGAGGTGTATGTGTATAACAGAGAAAGAAGGAGAGAGAGATGAGTAACACACCTTAGAGAGGTGTATGTGTAGAACAGAGAAAGAAGGAGAGAGAGATGAGGAACACAGCGTAGAGAGGTGTATGTGTATGACAGAAAAAGGAGAGAGAGATGAGTAACACAGCTTAGAGAAGTGTATGTGTATAACAGAGATAGAAGTAGAGAGAGATGAGTAACACAGCTTAGAGAGGTGTATGTGTATAACAGAGAAAGAAGGAGAGAGAGATGAGTAACACACCTGAGAGAGGTGTATGTGTATAACAGAGAAAGAAGGAGAGAGATGAGTAACACAGCTTAGAGAAGTGTATGTGTATAAAAGTGAAAGAGAGAGAAATGAGTAACACAGCTTAGAGAAGTGTGTGTGTATAACAGAGAAGGAAGGAGAGAGAGATGAGTGACACGGTGTAGAGAGGTGTATGTGTATAACAGAGAAAGAAGGAGAGAGAAATGAGTAACACAGCTTAGAGAGGTGTATGTGTATGTGTATTACAGAGAAAAAAGGAGAGAGATGAGTAACACAGCTTAGATAAGTGTATGTGTATAACAGAGATAGAAGGAGAGAGAGATGAGTAACAGCTTAGAGTGGTGTATGTGTATAACAGAAAAAGAGGAGAGAGAGATGAGTGACACAGCGTAGAGAGGTGTATGTGTATAACAGAGATAGAAGGAGAGAGAGATGAGTGACACAGCTTAGATAAGTGTATGTGTATAACAGAGATAGAAGGAGAGAGAGATGAGTAACAGCTTAGAGAGGTGTATGTGTATTACAGAGAAAAAAGGAGAGAGATGAGTAACACAGCTTAGAGATGTGTATGTGTATAATAATATAATAATAATAATAATATATGCCATTTAGCAGACGCTTTTATCCAAAAGAAGGAGAGAGAGATGAGTAACACAGCTTTGAGAGTTGTATGTTTATAACAGAGATAGAAGGAGAGAGAGAGATGAGTAACACAGCTTAGACAGGTGTATGTGTATAACAGAAAGAGAAGGAGAGAGAGGTGAGTAACACAGCTTAGAGAGGTGTATGTGTATAACAGAGAAAGTGAGAGAGAGATGAGTAACACAGATTAGAGAGGTGTATGTGTATAACAGAGAAAGAAGGAGAGAGAGATGAGTAACACGGCGTAGAGAGGTGTATGTGTATACCAGAGAAAGAAGGAGAGAGAGAGATGAGTAACACAGCTTAGACAGGTGTATGTGTATAACAGAAAAAGAAGGAGAGAGAGGTGAGTAACACAGCTTTGAGAGGTGTATGTGTATAACAGAGAAAGAGAGAGAGATGAGTAACACAGCTTAGAGAGGTATATGTGTATAACAGAGATATGTGTAGCTCAGTTGGTAGAGCATGGCGCTTGTAACGCCAGGGTAGTGGGTTCGTTCCCCGGGACCACCCATACGTAGAATGTATGCACACATGACTGTAAGTCGCTTTGGATAAAAGCGTCTGCTAAATGGCATATATTATATTATATTAGATAGGTGAGAGAGAGAGATGAGTAACACAGCTTAGAGAGGTGTATGTGTATAACAGAGAAAGTGAGAGAGAGAGAGATGAGTAACACAGCGTAGAGAGGTGTATGTGTATACCAGAGAAAGAAGGAGAGAGAGATGAGTAACACAGCTTAGTGTCATGCATAGGTGTAATAGGTGGCAGGGAAGTCAGGCGCAGGAGAGTCAAATGGAGTGTAAATATGGAGTCTTTTAATAAAGTTCCAAGAGTATGCTCCATAACAATAAATGTACAAACAAACAAAACATGGGTACGAAGACCCGACGCGCACCTATACAAACAATCACACTACACTGACAACAAATCAATCTCTGACAAAGACATGAGGGGAAACAGAGGGTTAAATACACAACAGGTAATGAATGGGATTGAAAACAGGTGTGTGGGAAGACAAGACAAAACCAATGGAAAATTAAAAAAGGATCAATGATGGCTAGAAGACCGGTGACGTCGAACGCCGAGCACCGCCCGAACAAGGAGAGGCAATGACTTCGGCAGAAGTCGTGACAGTACCCACCCCCCCCTGACACGCGGCCCCAGCCGCGTGTCGACTCCGGCCCCGGGGACGACCCGGAGTGCGAGGTGCAGGGCGATCCGGATGGAGACGGTGGAATTCTGATAACATGGAAGGATCTAACACGTCCTCCACCGGAACCCAGCATCTCTCCTCCAGCCCGTACCCCTCCCAGTCCACGAGAGTAACACAGTTTAGAGAGGTGTATGTGTATAACAGAGGAAGAAGGAGAGAGAGAGATTAGTAACACAGTTTAGAGAGGTGTATGTGTATAACAGAGAAAGAAGGACAGAGGGAGAGAGAGAGAGAGAGAGAGAGAGAGAGAGAGAGAGAGAGAGAGAGAGAGAGAGAGATGAGGGGGTGAGACAGAGAAGGTTGTGAACATGAATGGGGCAAAATAAATGAGTGGAGTAGAGAAGGTATGATTTGGGGTTCGGGGGGTCTTTGACAGTGGTTGGACAAGCCCTGGGGGAAACCCTGATGAGGACAGCTTTCTGTCCAAACCTTGGTAGATCAATTATTGCATCGGAGCTATTTGTTTGCAACACTTCCTTTTCTTTCAAAGGGCATGGATAAGCTGACAGTGGAGCAAACCAACATGACAGGAAAGGTGTGTGGGGTGGAGGCCAGTCATACACATGCAGGCACACACACAAATACTATGTTTACATACGCACGGTGATGGTGAGGGATGTACTGTTTGTAAATATGGCTACACCCGGAGCCACTGGCTCGTTCAAGCACACTTTGTGCTTCATCCCCTTGCACACCTGATCAAAGTTGTGTGCGTGCATGAATGTATGTGTGTGTACAGTATCTAAGTTAGAGGTCGACCGATTATGAGTTTTCAACGGCTATACCTATACCGATTATTGGAGGACCAAAAAAGCTGATACCGATTAATCGGACGATGTTTTTATTTTATTTATTTGTAATAATGACAATGACAACAATACTGAATTAACACTTATTTTAACTTAATATAATACATCAATAAAATCAATTTAGCCTTAAGTAAATAATGAAACATGTTCACTTTGGTTTAAATAATGCAAAAACAGAGTGTTGGAGAAGAAAGTAAAAGTGCAATATGTGTCATGTAAGAAAGCTAACGTTTCAGTTCCTTGCTCAGAACATGAGAACATATGAAAGTACCTCAACCCAATTGAGATGGTTTGGGATGAGTTGGACCGCAGAGTGAAGGAAAAGCAGCCAACAAGTGCTCAGCATATGTGGGAACTCCTTCAAAACTGTTCTCTCAACTAATGAAGCTGGTTGTTGTCATCAAGGCAAAGGGTGGCTCCTTTGAAGAATCTAAAATATATTTTGATTTGTTTAACACGTTGTTGGTTAATACATGATTCCGTATGTGTTTTTCATAGTGTTGATGTCTTCACTATTATTCTACAATGTAGAAAATAATACAACATTTAAAAAAAACTTGAATGAGTGGGTGTTCTGAAACTTTTGACTGGTACTGTACATACACACATGTGCACACGCACACACACACACACTCACCCATTAACAAGCACTGGCTGTCTCTAAGACTGAAGTCCTCATCAGTATTCCATGCAGTGATATCATGGCTGAACCATGTCTCTCCATGCCATTGTTGGAGAATGGGCAGCATTCCCAAAGAGATGGAACTCTCAAAGGGAATAGAATGAAGATGCCCCTATAGGCACCGATGCATCAGTTTCATACCATTAACAGTTTAACTAAGGGAGAAGTTCAGATGTTTTCATTTCCGTTGATGTTCTAAAGGTATCATCAAACTGTCCATTTTTTTCTCAATCATACTCAATCAAAACAGCTTTTATTGACAACAGAATATCTTCTGGAAACACACTAGACGAGAAGTATGGGCGTGCGGGTAACATGATACATTTCATGTTCCTTAGTTCTCATTGGCTGATGCTCTGAAGCAAGCTTCCAGAAAATTGGAACGGAAATGGCGCCACACCAAACTGGAAGTCTTCCGACTAGCTTGGAAAGACAGTACCGTGCAGTATCGAAGAGCCCTTACTGCTGCACGATCATCCTATTTTTCCAACTTAATTGAGGAAACTTAATAAGAACAATCCAAAATTCCTTTTTAGATACTGTCGCAAAGCTAACTAAAAAGCTACATTCCCCAAGAGAGGATGGCTTTCATTTCAGCAGTAATAAATTCATGAACTTCTTTGAGGATAAGATCATTATTAGAAAGCAAATTATGGACTCCTCTTTAAATCTGCATATTCCTTCAAAGCTCAGTTGTCCTGAGTCTGCACAACTCTGCCAGGACCTAGGATCAAGAGAGACACTCAAGTGTTTTAGTACTATATCTCTTGACACAATGATGAAAATAATCATGGCCTCTAAACCTTCAAGCTGCATACTGGACCCTATTCCAATTAAACTACTGAAAGAGCTGCTTCCTGTGCTTGGCCCTCCTATGTTGAACATAATAAACGGCTCTCTATCCACCGGATGTGTCCCTAACTCACTAAAAGTGGCAGTAATAAAGCCTCTCTTGAAAAAGCCAAACCTTGACCCAGAAAATATAAAAAACTATCGGCCTATATCGAATCTTCCATTCCTCTCAACATTTTTGGAAAGGCTGTTGCGCAGCAACTCACTGTCTTCCTGAAGACAAACAATGTATACAAAATGCTTCAGTCTGGTTTTAGACCCCATCATAGCACTGAGACTGCACTTGTGAAGGTGGTAAATTACCTTTTAATGGCATCAGACCGAGGCTCTGCATCTGTCCTCGTGCTCCTAGACCAGAGGTGGGCAAACTTTTTGACTCGCGGGCCACAATGGGTTCTAAAATTTGACAGAGGGGCCGGGCCAGGAGCATTTGGAGGGAGTGTTTGGGCCGGATATACTAAAGCATTAAATGTAGTGTGTTCAAACCTCATAGCACAGTAAGAACACTACAACCCAATTTATTAACTGTCTTTCAAATGTGAAAAATAGCCCTTATCAGTTAATAAATTTGTCTCAAGGAATATGCAAGATATGGCATTTACATACTATTTCGCAGATACTGGGAGGAGGAAATGTAAATAGATTAAAATAACATACGCACTGTGATTTATCAAGATTGCGTCTGTTTTTAATAAGTTTCAATCGAAGGTGCAAAGTTAAAGAAATCAACATTTATTGAAAAATGGAATCACTTTCAAAATTCAAAACATATTATTACACAACGAAATACTCAAGCTCAATAATATCTACTTGTGTTAAACTCCGCAAAATCATGGATGGATTGTCCTGACCGCGCGCTCTACAAACTCGCCACAGACGCCCTCGCCTTCACGCGCAAACAGTACATGTGTATCGTTGCCAAGCACACAGACATAGGCTGTATTAAATATCCTACCTGCAGCTGAAAATTTAAATTTAAATTAAGAGCGATGTGCGGCGTGTTAATTAAGCTACTGTACCGCTGCTGTGCGTAAATGCGCATTGCTCTTAATTAAAAGACACACTTCCAAACTTTCCATATGCATTTTTTCATAACACAGCAGAAAAACTCACCATTTCAGTGGGAACAGTGTTGTTGGTCTCCCTTTTTTGCCAGTGCATCAAAGTCTGGAGTTAGTTTTGTTGTGGCAATTCTTAGGACAGATCTGAGGTGTTGGTCAGTTAACTTGGATCTGTGATGGGCTTTGTTGATTTTCATGACGCTAAACGTCTGCTTGACTCTTGAATTGCAGTTTGTCGGTGAAAAAAGTTCTGTTGACTCTGTAAATTAGCTGCCAACCTCTGAGCAGTAGCCGCCTGTTCTTGTGTTGACTGCTTGCTAGCATAGTTTGCATGCTTCGTGGCAAAATGACGGCTGATATTGTACTCTTTCAAAACCGCAACAGCTTCTTGGCATATCAGACATACAGCCGTTGATCGGACTTCAGTGAAGAAGTATTTTGTTGTCCACTCCTTATTAAACACTCGGCATTCGCTGTCCACTTTCCTTCTCTTTGGTCCGCTCATTTTCACAGAAGGGCTTAATGGTGACGTGAAACGAAGTGAAAATTAAAGTGAAATAAAGAGAAATACGCGCCACTCGAACAATGGTCAATGTGTTTTGAGTGCGCCATCTATTGGGGAAACGTGGGCATTGCAGGGAAAGGGGAAAAAAGGAGGTGTTTACTATAATTTGGACAAGTTCGGCGGGCCGGATTAAAAAGCCTAACGGGCCGTATGTGGCCCGCGGGCCGTAGTTTGCCCATGTCTGTCCTAGACCTTAGTGCTGCTTTTGATACCATCGATCACCACATTCTTTTGGAGAGATTGGAAACCGAAATCGGTCTACATGGACAAGTTATGGCCTGGTTTAGATCTTATCTGTCGGAAAGATATCAGTTTGTCTCTGTAAATGGTTTGTCCTCTGACAACTCAACTGTACATTTCTGTGTTCCTAAAGGTTCCGTTTTAGGACCACTATTGTTTTCACTATATATTTTACCTCTTGGGGATGTCATTCGAAAACATAATGTTAACTTTCACTGCTATGCGGATGACACACAGCTGTACATTTCAATGAAACATGGTGAAGCCCCAAAATTGCCCTCGCTAGAAGCATGTGTTTCAGACATAAGGAAGTGGCTGCAAACATTTTAAACTCGGACAAAACAGAGATGCTTGTTCTAGGTCCCAAGAAACAAAGGGATCTTCTGTTGAATCTGACAATCAATCTTAATGGTTGTACAGTCGTCTCGAATAAAACTGTGAAGGACAGCTTTTTTCCATCTACGTAACATTGCAAAAATTATGCAGAAAAATTAATCCATGCTTTTGTCACTTCTAGGTTAGACTACTGCAATGTTCTACTTTCCGGCTACCCGGATAAAGCACTAAATAAACTTCAGTTAGTGCTAAATACGGCTGCTAGAATCCTGACTAGAACCAAAAAATGTGATCATATTACTCCAGTGCTAGCCTCCCTACACTGGCTTCCTGACAAGGCAAGGGCTGATTTCAAGGTTTTACTGCTAACCTACAAAGCATTACATGGGTTTGCTCCTACCTATCTCTCTGATTTGGTCCTGCCGTATATACCTACACGTACGCTACGGTCACAAAATGCAGGCCTCCTAATTGTCCCTAGAATTTCTAAGCAAACAGCTGGAGGCAGGGCTTTCTCCTATAGAGCTCAACTTTTATGGAATGGTCTGCCTACCCATGTGAGAGATGCAAACTCGGTCTCAACCTTTAAGTCTTTACTGAAGACTCATCTCTTCAGTGGGTCATATGACTGAGTGTAGTCTGGCCCAGGAGTGTGAAGGAGAATGGAAAGGCTCTGGAGCAACAAACTGCCCGTGCTGTCTCTGCCTGGCCGGTTCCCCTCTTTCCACTGGGGTTCTCTGCCTCTAACCCTATTACAGGGGCTGAGTCACTGGTTTACTGGGGCTCTTTCATACCGTCCCTGTGGGGGGGGTGCGTGCGTCACCTGAGTGGGTTGAGTCACTGATGTGATCTTCCTGTCTGGGTTGGCGCCCCCCCCCCCTTGGGTTGTGCCATGACAGAGATCTTTGTGGGCTATACTCTGCCTTGTCTCAGGATGGTAAGTTTGTGGTTGAAGATATCCCTCTAGTGGTGTGGGGGCTGTGCTTTGGAAAAGTGGGTGGGGTTAAATCCTTCCTGTTTGGCCCTGTCCGGGGGTGTCATCGGATGGGGCCACAGTCTCTCCTGACCCCTCCTCTCTCAGCCTCCAGTATTTATGCTGCAGTAGTTTATGTGTCGGGGGGCTAGGGTCAGTTTGTTATATCTGGAGTACTTCTCCTGTCCTATCCGGTGTCCTGTGTGAATTTAAGTGTGCTCTCTCTAATTCTCTCTTTCTCTCTTTCTTTCTCTCTCTCGGAGGACCTGAGCCCTAGGACCATGCCTCAGGACTACCTGACATGATGACTCCTTGCTGTCCCCAGTCCACCTGGCCATGCTGATGCTCCAGTTTCAACTGTTCTGCCTGTGATTATTATTGTTTGACCATGCTGGTCATTTATGAATATTTGAACATCTTGGCCATGTTCTGTTATAATCTCCACCCGGCACAGCCAGAAGAGGACTGGCCACCCCTCATAGCCTGGTTCCTCTCTAGGTTTCTTCCTAGGTTTTGGCCTTTCTAGGGAGTTTTTCCTAGCCACGTGCTTCTACACCTGCATTGCTTGCTGTTTGGGGTTTTAGGCTGGGTTTCTATACAGCACTTTGAGATTTTGTCACGCGGGACTAGGTGGGTGTGCAGGAATCAGACACAGAGAGAGAGTAACGGAGTAAAGTGCTTTACTATTGCACACCAAACTGATAAGCCCAATACAATACAGGCTGCAGGACACTATACCAGAAAACCCAAAACCACAGGGTGTCCAGTTTAGAAAATAAAATACACTACGACCTAATATGTACACACGTAAGAAAAGACAATCCCGCACAAAACAAGGGCGGGTCAAACTACTACATATAGGGAAGCTAATTAAACCAAAATACACACAGGTGAAAATAATAAGACAAAACCAACAGACAAATGAATAAGTGATCGGTAGCGGCTAGTAGGACGGTGATGACGACCGCCGAGCACCGCCCAAATAGGCAGGGGAGCCAACTTTGGCGGAAGTCATGACAGATATCAGCTGATGTACGAAGGGCTATATAAATAAATTTGATTTGATGTAAACCTAAATAAACTCACCACATGGCTAATTATTTGGAAACGCTACAAAAGCTCAGCAATGGTGCAAGTTATACAGCCTAACATGTAGGAGCCAGAGTATGACCCTGAATATGTGCTAACACTAAACTACCCTCCATGTCACTGGACGTATTCAGAATGAGTAGCTTTTTTGACATCTACCTAGCTGAGGCAAAGAGAATCTGAGCGATTCAGACTCAGGACCAGTCATTGGATTTTCAGATATTTCTCAATGGACAGAGCAATAATATAGCTTTTTCACACTGTTGGTGTTGCTAATTACATCTGCCTTAGTTCTAATGTGAATTAAATAAATATAAATGGCTGTTTTTACTGGACTGAACCTTTAAGGTTAGGATTCAGGGAGGGTAGACTTAGATCTGTGCCTGAGGGTAACATACTATCTCATTTACGTAAGTATTCACACCCTGAAGTCAATACTTTGTAGAAGCACCTTAGACAGCGATAACAGCTGTGAGTCCTTCTGGGTAAGTCTCAAAGAGCTTTCCACACCTAGATTGTGCAACAGTTGCCCATTATTATTTTCAAAATTCTTCAAGCTCTGTAAAATTGGTGGTTGATCATTGCTAGACAACCATTCTAAGGTCTTGCCATAGATTTTCAAGTAGACTAAAGTCAAAACTGTAACTCGGCCATTCAGGAACATTCACTGCTTCCTTCATAAGCAACTCCAGTGTAGATTTGGCCTCGTGTTTTAGGTTATTGTCTTGCTGAAAGGTGAATTCATCTCCCAATATCTGCTGGAAAGCAGCCTGAACCAGGTTTTCCTCTAAGGTTAAGCCTGTGCTTAGCTTTATTCTGTTTTCTTTTTATCTTGAAAAACTCTCCAGTCCTTAATGATTACAAGCATACCCATAACATGATGCAGCTACCACTATGCTTGAAAATGAAGAGTGGTTCTCCGTAATGTGTTGTATTGGATTTGCCCCAAACATAACACTTTGTGTTCAGGACAGAATGTTAATAGCTTTGCACAATTTTCACATTATTACTTTAGTCCCTTGTTGCAGACAGGATGCATGTTTTGGAATATTTGTGTTCCGAATAGGCTTCCTTCTTTTCACTCTTTCAATTAAGTTCGTATTGTGGAGTAACTACAATGTTGTTAACAGATCCAGAGTTTTCACCTATCACAGCCATTCAACTCTGTAACTGTTTTAAAGTCACCATTGGCCTCATGGTGAAATCCCTGAGCAGTTTCCTTCCTCTCCGGCAACTGAGTTAGGAAGGATGCCTGTATCTTTGTAGTGACAGGGTGCATTGTTATACCATCCAAAGTGTGATAACTTCACCATGCTCAAAAGGATATTCAATGTCCACTTTTATCAGTTGTATCCATCTACCAAAAGGTGCCCTTCTTTGCGAGGCATTGGAAATCCGCCCGCGTCTTTGTGTTTGAATTCACTTCTGAGAGAACACACAGATAATTGTATGTGTGGGGTACAGATATGAGGTAGTCATAAAGAAAATCATGTTCAACACTATTATTACAAACAGAGTCCATGCAACCTATTATGTGACTTGATAAAAACGTATTTAGGCTTGCCTTGACAAAGGGGTTGATTAATTATGGACTCAAAACACTTCCATTTCTAAAACCATAATTACACTTTTGTGTAGTCCAGTGACACAAAATCAAAATTGTATCCATTTTAAATGCTGTAATTCATGTTCATGCTGTAACACAACAAAATGTGGAAAGATCAAGGGTTCTGAATACTTTCTGAAGGCACTGTACCTTATCAACAGAACTGCTGAGAAAATGAACACAAAAATACAAACATCTCACACCTCATCAAATAGCTCAATCAGCAGATGCATTTTGCCAGAGCAAAGCACAGCAATGACTCAATAGGCAACTGTATGAATGGAACTTGTTTTCCAAGGAAAGTTGAACGCTTTGAGACAATAATTTATTCATTACAATTGAATCTATCAAACTCACATTTAACAACCACGAGATAACTTAGATACTTTAAATTGTGTGTGCGTGTGGTTGAGCGCAACGGCGTGAGCGTGCAACTTGATTTTGTCCCACTATCTCCTTCTTTCATCTGTTAGTCAAATCACTAAGTCTTGCATTACATTTAATTTACTCAGCAAATAAATAGCTGCTTGCACTGCCATGGCAGCCTTCATCATAAAACTGAGACTACAAATAGGCGAGAGTGTCAGCAATGCCAGCAAAAGCTATGTGAAAACTTACCAACCACTTAATTGGGGGGAAAAACAGTAAATGGCCGCCACCACATGGCTCTCAGAAAGCAATGGGCCGGGCGACGGTGGCCATGGTGACATATGACTCATTGTTTCCAGCCCTCTCTCATATGTGTCGCATTAGGAGGATACGACAGACACAACAGGCTTAGGCTGCATCCTAAATGGTACCCTATACCAATGGGCCCTAGTCAAAAGTAGTGCATTATAAAGGGGATAGGGTGCCATTTGGGACACATGCTAAAAAGCCTCTACCAGCTTCATGTCCGTAGATCTACACACATGTGTGCGTCTGATTATTTAGATCAAAGCGCACCTTGGTGCAGACCTTCAAATAACAACATTCCCCAGGGGGTGACAGAACTTTTCTTGTTGTCTTCTCATTTCTGATGAAAGAAAATGAAGATCCCATCTTGTCTTGTTGTCTTTTGTAGACCTCCACAAGTCAGGTTCTTCCTTGGGAGCAATTTGTAAATGCATGAAGGTACCACGTTCATCTGTACAAACTACAGTAAGCAAGTATAAACACCATGGGACCACGCAGCCGTCATACCGCTCAGGAAGGAGACACGTTCTTTCTCCTAGAGAGGAACGTACTTTGGTGCGAAAAGTGCAAATCAATCCCAGAACAACAGCAAAGGACCTTGTGAAGATGCTGGAGGAAACAGGTACAAAAGTATCTATATCCACAGTAAAACGAGTCCCATATCGACATAACCTGAAAGGCCGCTCAGCAAGGGGGATGCCACTGCTCCAAAACCGCCATGAAAAAGCCAGACTACGGTTTGCAACTGCACATGGGGACAAAGCTTGTACTTTTTGGAGAAATGTCCTCTGGTCTGATGAAACAAAAATAGAACTGTTTGACCATAATGACCATTGTCATGTTTGGAGGAAAAAGTAGGAGGCTTGCAAGCCGAAGACACCATCCCAACCGCTAAGCAAGGGGGTGGCAGCATTATGTCGTGTGGGTGCTTTGATGCAGGAAGGACTGGTGCACTTCACAAAATAGATGGCATCATGAGGGAAGAAATGTATGTGGATATATTGAAGCAACATCTCAAGATATTTGTCAGGAAGTTAAAGCTTGGTTGCAAATGGGTCTTCCAAATGACAATGACCCCAAGCATACTTCCAAAGTTGTGGCAAAATGGCTTAAGGACTACAAAGTCAAGGTAGCTTGACTGGTAGAGCATGGCGCTTGAAACGCCAGGGTAGTGGGTTCGATTCCCGGGACCACCCATATGTAGAATGTATGCACACATGACTGTAAGTCGCTTTAGATAAAAGCGTCCGCTAAATGGCATATATTATTATTATATTATATATATTATATTATATTATATTATTATATTATTATATATTATATTATTATATATTATTATATAGTATTGGAGTGGCCATCACAAAGCCCTGACCTCAATCCTATAGAAAATGTGTGGGCAGAACAGAAAAGGTGTGTGCGAGCAAGTAGGCCTTCAAACCTGACTCAGTTACACCAGCTCTGTCAGGAGGAATGGGCCAAAATCCACCCAACTGTCAGGAATTGTGAAAAACTGAGTTTAAATGTATTTGTCTAAGGTGTATGTAAACTTCCGACTTCAACTGTACGTTGCTTATTCACATGTTGAAGTGATTTTGTAGTTAATTGCCATGTGAAATAATATTCCATGGCAAATCTTCGTATACTTACCGGTGTAACCTACAACATTATCACAGTTTGATATGCTGCTTAGAATTTACTAGATATTACTTCGAAACAAAACACCTTTTTGAGGGGAATCTAATACAGTTACAATGTTGTTTGGCTTATTGTTTGAACAGTCGCTGAGATTATATTTGCTTATCAATGCAATAGGCTACTTTGATGCACAACCTATAGCCTATAGATCAGATCAAGAAACCAATCGAGCTTCATTGCCTACACAACACTGCCCCCATGGCTGTGTTACATTTTTGATGTGGCACGGGAGTACGTCAAGCTAACTACAAGGAGCCACACATTTTGTGATGAAAACCTTTGTGATGCGACTCTGTGTTACGCTCTGAATATTCTGTCTCCGTAGGGTATAAATCAGCCTCAAGAGCTAGGGAGAACCGTGGCGAAAGTATAACTTTTTACATTTGTATTATTACTCGGAGCATGATAGAGATGGAGACATATTTTATAACAAACAACTTGGACATGTCCTCTATCATTAGCAACTGTAATTTAATTTTGAGGGTAAATGAGTTACCTTTGTATCTGCATGCGGGACGGGAGTAAGACAGCCTTGGGATGGAAGTATCAGCTTGTGTGCATTTCTCGCCAGCTTTTTCAAGTTTTAAGGTCACATGCACGAAAGGCATTTTACTGTTCTTGATCCTGTGACATTAAAACTTGGAACTCGAAACAGCTGGAGAGAAGTGTACAATATCTGTCTTTTCTCAATTTATGAAATTGAATCATGTGTAATGCAATGTTGTGCAACGTAAATATTTTGCACTAAAATGGATCATATAATAGTTATGATGACCCATAATTTTCTCATCTCACCTCAATGGGAATGAAGTATTAACCTCTTGGATTTAGGGGGCGCTATTTTAATTTTTGGATGAAAAACGTTCCCGTTTTAAACAAGATATTTTGTCACAAAAAGATGCTCGACTATGCATATAATTGACAGCTCTGTGTCAATTAGAAGACACTCTGACGTTTCCAAAACTGTCTGTGAGTGCCACAGAACTGATGTTACAGGCGAAACCCAGATAAAAATCCAACCAGGAAGTGCCGCATTTTTTTCAACCGCCTCATGCCAATGACTCCTTATATGGCTGTGAATGAGCTACGAATGAGTTTACGTTTTCCACGTTTTCCCCAACGTGTCTACAGCATAGTGACGTCTTTTCAGGCCGTAAGGGACCATATATAGCAAGTGGTCACATGGTGTCTCCCGCAGAAAATCTGCCATAAAATACTGAGGTAGCCATTTTTCCAATCACTTCTTATGAGAAACCAATTGCCTCGAGGGATATATTATCGAATATATATGTTAAAAACACCTTGAGGATGGATTCTAAACAACGTTTGCCGTGTTTCTGTCGATATTATGGAGCAAATTTTGAAAATAGTATAGTTGTAGCTATAGTTATAGTTGTAGCATTTTCTGGTCGATTTCTCAGCCATGCATGATGAAGAAACGGGAGCTATTTCGCCTACAAAAATAATATTTTTGGAAAAAAGGAACATTTGCTATCTAACTGGGAGTCTCCTGAGTGAAAGCATCTGAAGTTATTCTAAGGTAAATAATTGAATTTGGTTGCTTTTCTTATTTTCGTGAAAATGTTGCCTGCTGCCAGCAGAGCCTAGCATAGCATTATGCCATGATACACTTAGACAAATGCTTGTCTAACGTTGGCTGTAATGAATATTTTGAAAATCTGAGATGACAGTGTTGTTAACAAAAGGCTAAGCTTGTGTTGGAATATATTTATTTCATTTCATTTGCGATTTTCATGAATAGGATAAGTTTCTAGGGTATTTATGTCCGTTGCTTTATGCAAATGCATTTGAGGCTATGATTACACTCCCGGATACGGGTTTGCTCGTCGCGACAGGTTAATACATGACCCTAACAATCAGGTGTGCTCCAGCTGTCATTTGCTTTCCTTGTGTCTTGATATATTACATGTCTTTATTCTCTTCACAAACTTCAAACTCATGATGCTTATCACATTTCCATGGCTTAACACAAGGTAATTGACCGCCATTATCATAGAGATATATATTTTTAACCACTAACCTGTCAATAAAAGCTTATGTAAGAAGATTCATCTATTCAATTGATTAGGCATAATTCAGATAGAATTTTCAAACATTCAGTGACTTGTTGATATTGATAATAACCAAATGTATTATTTAAATATTGAAAAGGTGAGGGCTACAGAGAAAAATAGAACAGTGCAATTTGAGGGCGTATGACACTGCTAAAAGCACTGGAAAGCACTGGAACGCACTGGAAATGGGGAGTGTGGTTGCATAAACACTTTTGTTTTAAACAAGTTTGTGGGAGGGGGGGGTTATAAACTAACATAGAATTGTTTTAAGATGGTCTGTCTTACATCTAGGAGATATAAGAAGGCTCACATATTACACATATGTAACCCCTTTTTGGGGGAAGGCACAAAACCTACCTCTATACTTCCATAACACTTTAAACTGGTTACCTTGGGATGAGTCCCGTGATACTTTTGGGGGTCAAAGAGCAAAACAGAGAACACCATAGTGTTCGTGAGAATCTCCCCTTTCCACAGTTAAATTCTACAACCACCTAAAAGGAAGTGATACCCAATCCTTCCAAAACAAAGCCATCACCTACGGAGAGATTAACCTGGAGAAGAGTCCCCTAAGCAAGCTGGTCCTGGGGCTTTTTTCACAAACACACCCCACAGAGACCCAGGACAGCAACACAATTAGACCCAACCAAATCATGCAACAACAAAAAGATAATTACTTGACACATTGGAAAGAATTAACAAAAAAAACTGAGCAAACTAGAATGCTATTTGGCCCTAACAGAGAGTACACAATGGCAGAATACCTAACCACTGTGACTGACCCAAACTTAAGGAAAGCTTTGACTATGTACAGACTCAGTGAGTATAGCCTTGCTGTTGAGAAAGGCTGCAGTAGGCAGACATGGCTCTCAAGAGAAGACAGGCTATGTGCTCACTGCCCACAAAATGAGGTGGAAACTGAGCTGCACTTCCTAACCTCCTGCCCAATGTATGACCATATTAGAGAGACATATTTCCCTCAGATTACACAGATCCACAAAGAATTCAAAAACAAATCCAATTTTGATAAACTCCCATATCTACTGGGTGAAATTCCACAGTGTGCCATCACAGCAGCAAGATTTGTGACCTGTTGCCACGAGAAAAGGGCAACCAGTGAAGAACAAACACCATTGTAATTACAACCCATATTTATGCTTATCTTGTGTCCTTTAACCATTTGTACGTTGTTAAAACAATGTATATATTGAATATGACATTTGTAATGTCGCTATTGTTTTGAAACTTCTGTATGTGTAATGTTTACTGTTAATTTTTGATTGTTTATTTCACTTTTGTATATTATCTACCTCACTTGCTTTGGCAATGAGAGAGAGAGAGAGAGAGAGAGAGAGAGAGAGAGAGAGAGAGAGAGAGAGAGAGAGAGAGAGAGAGAGAGAGAGAGAGAGAGAGAGAGGGCAGGCAGGCAGGCTCTTCAGGGGGTAGTGAGGGCAGACACAGTTTGGGAAAACCAATGATAGGTAAGAATCGTGGAAAACTGTCCACAAGAGAGAGGCTGTGCATGCATTGCTTTACCCCCAACCACTACTCCTTACCCCAATATCTCCTGGCCCTCCCACCACCAGCCCTTTGCCAGTGACGACACTCACTCTATTTCCCAGAACACACACACATACACAGCTCACGCGCACACACCTTGTCAGTCCTTCAGCAGTAGTAGTAGTAGTGCAGCAGTAGTAGTAGTGCAGCAGCAGTAGTAGAAGTAGTGCAGCAGTAGTAGTAGTAGTGCAGCAGCAGTAGTAGTAGTAGTGCAGTAGTAGTAATAGTAGTGCAGCAGTAGTAGTAGTGCAGCAGCAGTAGTCATAGTGCAGTAGTAGTAGTAGTAGTAGTAGTAGTGCAGCAGTAGTAGTAGTGCAGCAGCAGTAGTAGTTGTAGTGGTGCAGCAGCAGCAGTAGTAGTAGTAGTAGTGCAGCAGCAGAAGTAGTAGTGCAGTAGTAGTTAGTAGTGCAGCAGCAGTAGTCATAGTGCAGCAGTAGTAGTAGTGCAGCAGTAGTAGTAGTGCAGCAGTAGTGGTAGTAGTAGTGCAGCAGTGGTAGTAGTAGTGCAGCAGCAGCAGAAGTAGTAGTAGTAGTGCAGCAGCAGAAGTAGTAGTGCAGTAGTAGTAGTGCAGCAGCAGTAGTAGTAGTAGTTAGTGGTGCAGCAGTAGTAGTAGTGCAGTAGTAGTAGTAGTGCAGCAGCAGTAGTAGTAGTAGTAGTGCCGCAGCAGTAGTAGTAGTAGTGCAGCAGCAGCAGTAGTAGTAGTGCAGCAGTAGTAATAGTGCAGTAGTAGTAGTCGTGCAGCAGCAGTAGTAGTAGTAGTAGTGCAGCAGTAGTGGTAGTAGTAGTAGTGCACCAGTAGTAGTAGTAGTAGTGCAGCAGTAGAAGTAGTAGTGCAGTAGTAGTTAGTAGTGCAGCAGCAGTAGTCATAGTGTAGTAGTAGTAGTAGTAGTAGTGCAGCAGTAGTAGTAGTGCAGCAGTAGTAGTAGTGCAGCAGCAGTAGTAGTTGTAGTGGTGCAGCAGCAGCAGTAGTAGTAGTAGTAGTGCAGCAGCAGAAGTAGTAGTGCAGTAGTAGTTAGTAGTGCAGCAGCAGTAGTCATAGTGTAGTAGTAGTAGTAGTAGTAGTGCAGCAGTAGTAGTAGTGCAGCAGTAGTAGTAGTGCAGCAGTAGTGGTAGTAGTAGTGCAGCAGTGGTAGTAGTAGTGCAGCAGCAGTAGTAGTAGTAGTAGTAGTGCAGCAGCAGAAGTAGTAGTGCAGTAGTAGTAGTGCAGCAGCAGTAGTAGTAGTAGTTAGTGGTGCAGCAGTAGTAGTAGTGCAGTAGTAGTAGTAGTGCAGCAGCAGTAGTAGTAGTAGTAGTGCCGCAGCAGTAGTAGTAGTAGTGCAGCAGCAGCAGTAGTAGTAGTGCAGTAGTAGTAGTCGTGCAGCAGCAGTAGTAGTAGTAGTAGTGCAGCAGTAGTGGTAGTAGTAGTAGTGCACCAGTAGTAGTAGTAGTAGTAGTGCAGCAGTAGAAGTAGTTCAGCAGCAGTAGTAGTAGTACTAGTTCAGCAGCAGTAGTAGTAGTCGTGCAGCAGCAGCAGTAGTAGTAGTAGTGCAGCAGCAGCAGCAGTAGTAGTAGTAGTTAGTAGTGCAGCAGCAGTAGTCATAGTGCAGTAGTAGTAGTAGTAGTAGTAGTAGTAGTGCAGCAGTAGTAGTAGTAGTAGTAGTAGTGCAGCAGCAGTAGTAGTAGTAGTTAGTAGTGCAGCAGCAGTAGTCATAGTGCAGTAGTAGTAGTAGTAGTAGTAGTAGTAGTAGTAGTAGTGCAGCAGTAGTAGTAGTGCAGCAGTAGTAGTAGTGCAGCAGCAGCAGCAGCAGTGCAGCAGCAGCAGCAGCAGTAGTAGTAGTAGTAGTAGTAATAGTAGTAGTAGTGCAGCAGTAGTAGTAATAGTAGTAGTAGTAGTAGTAGTAGTAGTGCAGCAGTAGTAGTAGTGCAGCAGCAGCAGCAGTAGTAGTAGTAGTAGTGCAGCAATAGTAGTAGTAGTGCAGCAGCAGTAGTAGTAGTGCAGCAGCAGCAGTAGTAGTAGTGCAGCAGCAGCAGTAGTAGTAGTGCAGCAGTAGTAGTAGTAGTGCAGTAGCAGTAGTAGTGAAGCAGCAGTAGTAGTAGTAGTGCAGCAGCAGTAGTAGTAGTGTAGTAGCAGCAGGAGTAGTAGTGCAGCTGCAGTAGTAGTAGTAGTAGTAGTAGTGCAGCAGTAGTAGTAGTAGTAGTGCAGCAGCAGTAGTAGTAGTAGTAGTGCAGCAGCAGTAGTAGTAGTAGTGCAGCAGCAGTAGTAGTAGTGCAGCAGCAGTAGTAGTAGTGCAGCAGCAGTAGTAGTAGTAGTGCAGCAGCAGTAGTAGTACTAGTGCAGCAGCAGAAGTAGTGCAGCAGCAGTAGTAGTAGTAGTGCAGCAGCAGTAGTAGTAATAGTGCAGCAGTAGTAGTAGTGCAGCAGCAGTAGTATTAGTGCAGCAGTAGTAGTAGTAGTAGTAGTGCAGCAGTAATAGTAGTAGTGCAGCAACAGTTGTAGTAGTAGTGCAGCAGCAGTAGTAGAAGTGCAGCAGTAGTAGAAGTAGTGCAGCAGTAGTGGTAGTAGTAGTGCAGCAGTGGTAGTAGTAGTGCAGCAGCAGCAGTAGTAGTAGTAGTAGTAGTGCAGCAGCAGAAGTAGTAGTGCAGTAGTAGTAGTGCAGCAGCAGTAGTAGTAGTAGTTAGTGGTGCAGCAGTAGTAGTAGTGCAGTAGTAGTAGTAGTGCAGCAGCAGTAGTAGTTGTAGTGCCGCAGCAGTAGTAGTAGTAGTGCAGCAGCAGCAGTAGTAGTAATGCAGCAGTAGTAATCGTGCAGTAGTAGTAGTCGTGCAGCAGCAGTAGTAGTAGTAGTAGTGCAGCAGTAGTGGTAGTAGTAGTAGTGCACCAGTAGTAGTGCAGCAGTAGAAGTAGTTCAGCAGCAGTAGTAGTAGTACTAGTTCGGCAGCAGTAGTAGTAGTCGTGCAGCAGCAGCAGTAGTAGTAGTAGTAGTAGTAGTGCAGCAGTAGTAGTAGTAGTAGTGCAGCAGTAGTAGTAGTAGTAGTAGTAGTGCAGCAGAAGTAGTAGTAGTCGTGCAGCAGCAGTAGTAGGAGTGCAGCAGTAGTAGTAGTAGTGGTGCAGCAGCAGCAGTAGTAGTAGTAGAAGTGCAGCAGTGGTAGTAGTAGTGCAGCAGCAGCAGTAGTAGTAGTACAGCAGCAGTAGTAGTAGTACAGCAGCAGTAGTAGTAGTACAGCAGCAGTAGTAGTAGTACAGCAGCAGTAGTAGTAGTAGTGCAGTAGTAGTAGTAGTAGTGCAGCAGCAGTAGTAGTAGTGCAGCAGCAGTAGTAGTAGTAGTAGTGCAGCAGTAGTAGTAGTAGTAGTGCAGCAGCAGTAGTAGTAGTAGTGCAGCAACAGTAGTAGTAGTAGTGCAGCAGTAGTAGTAGTGCAGCAGCAGTAGTAGTAGTAGTGCAGCAACAGTAGTAGTAGTAGTGCAGCAGTAGTAGTAGTGCAGCAGTAGTAGTAGTTCAGCAGCAGCTGTAGTAGTAGTAGTGCAGCAGCAGCAGTAGTAGTAGTGCAGCAGCAGCAGTAGTAGTAGTGCAGCAGCAGCAGTAGTAGTAGTAGTAGTGCAGCAGTAATAGTAGTAGTAGTGCAGCAGTAGTAGTAGTAATAGTGCAGCAGTAGTAGTAGTAGTGCAGCAGTAGTAGTAGTAGTAGTGCAGCAGCAGTAGTCATAGTGCAGTAGTAGTAGTGCAGCAGTAGTAGTAGTCGTGCAGCAGCAGTAGTAGTAGTATCGCAGCAGTAGTAGTAGTGCAGCAGCAGTAGTAGTAGTAGTGGTGCAGCAGCAGCAGTAGTAGTAGTGCAGCAGCAGTGGTAGTAGTAGTGCAGCAGTGGTTGTAGTAGTGCAGCAGCAGCAGTAGTAGTAGTAGTACAGCAGCAGATGTAGTAGTGCAGTAGTAGTAGTAGTAGTGCAGCAGCAGTAGTAGTAGTAGTAGTGCAGCAGCAGCAGTAGAAGTGCAGTAGCATAAGTGCAGCAGCAGTAGTAGTAGTAGTTAGTGGTGCAGCAGCATTAGTCATAGTGCAGTAGTAGTAGTAGTAGTAGTAGTAGTAGTGCAGCAGTAGTAGTAGTGCAGCAGCAGCAGCAGTTTTAGTGGTGCAGCAGCAGCAGTTGTAGTAGTAGTAGTGCAGCAGCAGAGGTAGTAGTGCAGTAGTAGTAGTAGTAGTAGTAGTAGTAGTGCAGCAGCAGTAGTAGTAGTAGGTAGTAGTGCAGCAGCAGTAGTCATAGTGCAGTAGTAGTAGTAGTAGTGGTAGTAGTAGTGCAGCAGCAGTAGCAGTTGTAGTGGTGCAGCAGCAACAGTAGTAGTAGTAGTAGTAGTGCAGCAGCAGATCTAGTAGTAGTTAGTAGTGCAGCAGCAGTAGTCATAGTGCAGTAGGAGTAGTAGTAGTAGTAGTGCAGCAGTAGTAGTAGTGCAGCAGCAGCAGTAGTAGTAGTAGTAGTGCAGCAGCAGTAGTATTAGTAGTTAGTAGTGCAGCAGCAGTAGTCATAGTGCAGTAGTAGTAGTAGTAGTAGTAGTAGTAGTAGTGCAGCAGTAGTAGTAGTGCAGCAGTAGTAGTAGTGCAGCAGTAGTAGTAGTGCAGCAGCAGCAGCAGTGCAGCAGTAGTAGTAGTAGTAGTAGTAGTGCAGCAGTAGTAGTAATAGTAGTAGTAGTAGTAGTAGTAGTAGTAGTGCAGCAGTAGTAGTAGCGCAGCAGCAGCAGCAGTAGTAGTAGTAGTAGTGCAGCAATAGTAGTAGTAGTGCAGCAGCAGTAGTAGTAGTGCAGCAGTAGTAGTAGTGCAGCAGCAGCAGTAGTAGTAGTGCAGCAGCAGCAGTAGTAGTAGTAGTGCAGTAGCAGTAGTAGTGAAGCAGCAGTAGTAGTAGTAGTGCAGCAGCAGCAGTAGTAGTAGTAGTGTAGTAGCAGCAGGAGTAGTAGTAGTAGTGCAGCAGTAATAGTAGTAGTAGTGCAGCAGTAGTAGTAGTAATAGTGCAGCAGTAGTAGTAGTAGTGCAGCAGCATTAGTCATAGTGCAGTAGTAGTAGTAGTAATAGTAGTAGTGCAGCAGTAGTAGTAGTGCAGCAGCAGCAGCAGTTTTAGTGGTGCAGCAGCAGCAGTTGTAGTAGTAGTAGTGCAGCAGCAGAGGTAGTAGTGCAGTAGTAGTAGTAGTAGTAGTAGTGCAGCAGCAGTAGTAGTAGTAGTTAGTAGTGCAGCAGCAGTAGTCATAGTGCAGTAGTAGTAGTAGTAGTGGTAGTAGTAGTGCAGCAGCAGTAGCAGTTGTAGTGGTGCAGCAGCAACAGTAGTAGTAGTAGTAGTAGTGCAGCAGCAGATCTAGTAGTAGTTAGTAGTGCAGCAGCAGTAGTCATAGTGCAGTAGTAGTAGTAGTAGTAGTAGTAGTAGTAGTAGTGCAGCAGCAGCAGTAGTAGTAGTAGTGCAGCAGCAGTAGTAGTAGTTAGTAGTGCAGCAGCAGTAGTCATAGTGCAGTAGTAGTAGTAGTAGTAGTAGTAGTAGTAGTAGTAGTGCAGCAGTAGTAGTAGTGCAGCAGTAGTAGTAGTGCAGCAGTAGTAGTAGTGCAGCAGCAGCAGCAGTGCAGCAGCAGTAGTAGTAGTAGTAGTAGTAGTAGTAGTGCAGCAGTAGTAGTAATAGTAGTAGTAGTAGTAGTAGTAGTAGTGCAGCAGTAGTAGTAGCGCAGCAGCAGCAGCAGTAGTAGTAGTGCAGCAGCAGCAGTAGTAGTAGTGCAGCAGTAGTAGTAGTAGTGCAGTAGCAGTAGTAGTGAAGCAGCAGTAGTAGTAGTAGTGCAGCAGCAGCAGTAGTAGTAGTAGTGTAGTAGCAGCAGGAGTAGTAGTGCAGCTGCAGTAGTAGTAGTAGTAGTGCAGCAGTAGTAGTAGTAGTAGTAGTGCAGCAGCAGCAGTAGTAGTAGTAGTGCAGCAGCAGTAGTAGTAGTGCAGCAGCAGTAGTAGTAGTGCAGCAGCAGTAGTAGTTGTAGTAGTAGTGCAGCAGTAGTAGTAGTAGTAGTAGTGCTGCAGCAGTAGTAGTAGTAGTGCAGGAGCAGTCGTAGTAGTAGTGCAGCTGCAGCAGTAGTGGTAGTAGTGCAGCAGCTGTAATAGTGGTAGTGCAGCAGCAGTCGTAGTAGTAGTGCAGCAGCAGTAGTAGTACTAGTGCAGCAGCAGAAGTAGTGCAGCAACAGTAGTAGTAGTAGTGCAGCAGCAGTAGTAGTAATAGTGCAGCAGTAGTAGTAGTAGTGCAGCAGCAGTAGTAGTAGTAGTAGTGCAGCAGTAGTAGTAGTAGTGCAGCAACAGTTGTAGTAGTAGTGCAGCAGCAGTAGTAGTAGTGCAGCAGTAGTAGTAGTAGTGCAGCAGTAGTAGTAGTAGTGCAGCAGTAGTAGTAGTAGTGCAGTAGTAGTAGTAGTAGTAGTAGTAGTAGTAGTGCAGTAGTAGTAGTAGTAGTAGTAGTAGTAGTAGTAGTAGTAGTAGTAGTAGTAGTAGTAGTAGTGCAGCAGTAGGAGTAGTAGTGCAGCAGTAGTAGTAGTAGTAGTAGTAGCAGTGCAGCAGTAGTAGTAGTAGTGCAGCAGTAGTAGTAGTAGTAGTAGCAGTAGTAGTAGTAGCAGCAGTAGTAGTAGTAGTGCAGCAGTAGTAGTAGTAGTGCAGTAGTAGTAGTAGTAGTAGTAGTAGTAGTGCAGCAGCAGTAGTAGTAGTGCAGCAGCAGTAGTAGTAGTGCTGCAGCAGTAGTAGTAGTAGTAGTAGTGCAGCAGCAGTCGTAGTAGTAGTGCAGCTGCAGCAGTAGTGGTAGTAGTGCAGCAGCTGTAATAGTGGTAGTGCAGCAGCAGTAGTAGTAGTAGTGCAGCAGCAGTAGCAGTACTAGTGCAGCAGCGGTAGTAGTGATGCAGCAGTAGTAGTAGTAGTGCAGCAGTCGTAGTAGTAGTGCAGCAGCAGCAGTTGTAGTATTAGTGCAGCAGCAGTAGTAGTTGTAGTGCAGCAGCAGTAGTAGTAGTAGTGCAGCAGTAGTATTAGTAGTGCAGCAGCAGTAGTAGTTGTAGTGCAGCAGCAGTAGTATTAGTAGTGCAGCAGCAGTAGTAGTAGTAGTGCAGCAGCAGTAATAGTAGTGCAGCAGCAGGAGTGGTTTGTCACTAAATGAAGGCATGTAGTATTCTTTGGGCCCGGGAGCTGTGTGCCTGCCAGTCCTCCGGCCACTGAGTGCCTTTAGTAGATAGGAACCACCTTAATGAGGAACATACACTATTGAGCACATAAATATTTTTCATTCATAGAATGTTTGGAAATGACGTAGTATTTGTGAACATTTTAACGTAATATGTATGGGAAAGCGGCCGAGGACTTGGGCAATTATTAGACACTGTAGTAAATAAAATTGAACAAAAACGTGTCAGTCTTGTCCATGCCCTGACTCTACACGGACCTGTGCGCCATGACCAATCACAGCTGTAGTAGGCCTATGTACAAATGAGCAATTTCCAACAGGACAACGACCCTAAGCACACAGCCAAGACAATGCAGGAGTGGCTTCAGGACAAGTCTCAGAATGTCCTTGAGTGGCCCAAAGCCCGAACTTGAACCCAATCAAGCATCTCTGGAGAGACCTGAAATGGCTGTTTAACGACTCTTCACATCTGAAAATGGCTGTTTAACGACTCTTAACATCCAACCTGACAGTGTTTGAGAGGATCTGCAGAGAAGAATGGGAGAACCTCCTCAAATACAGTTGTTCCACGTTTGTGCTGTCATATCCATGAAGACTCGAGGCTGTAATTACTGCCAAAAGTTTTTCAACAATGTACTGAGTAAAGGGTCTGAATACTTATGTAAATGTGATATTTCAGGTTTTACATTTTAAAAATCCTGTTTTTTGCTATGTCATTATGGGGTAGTGAGTGTCGATTGATGAGGGGAAAAAAACAATTGAATACATTTTAGAATAAGGCAGTAACGTAACAAAATGAGGAACAAGACAAGGGGTCTGAATACTTTCCGAATATACTGTATACAGTGACTCACAGAGGAAGAGTGAGACACAGAAAATTCCCTAGTATACGCACACACACACACGCCCGCTGGGCTGCGAGGGGAACACAGTGAATGGTGTGGGTGCCGGCAGTGTGCAGTGTGGTGGGAGCCCAGCCAACATCTGGCTTCCATGTCATTTACTAACCGCTTTGTGTGTGATCCCACCAGCACGACGGCGTCTGGGATAGGGGGGAGCGTCTGGGAGAGAGTGTGTGTGTGTGTGGTAGTGTGGTAGCATAGTTGCATGTAAATTAGTGTAATGTGTATCTTTGTCTGTGTGTGTGCATGACATTCCGATACGTGCGTGTGTGATTGTGCGTCCACAGGCACGTGAGTATGAGAGTTAAAGTATGACTATGTATGCTTGCAATTCATTCCCACGTATGTCAAGGCAACATGAAAGGGGGAATGTGTGAGACATAATAAAAAAGAGCAATAACCATCAAAACTCTCCCGTAGATCGCTGGGATTCCACTATAGGACGACCGTTTCGACACACAAAAACACATTCATTTAACGGTTACGGTCTTCTCAACCACAAGCCCTGTTCAATGTTCACCAGAGAGGCCGAAGACACAGAAAAGAGAAGCTCATGTAAACCAATACTGCAAGCTCTAATATTGCTTAAATGTGCAATGCAAGAAGTCAGTTGTCGGCCCTACATACAGAAACATACAACTTTAGGATATCTTGAAGCATCTTGGAAATATAGACCTGTAAACATACAGAAACAATAGGCAGAACTATTACATTTCAAATGTACATTTTGGTCATTTAGCAGACGCTATTGTCCAGAGTGCATACAATTTCATACTTTTTCACACAATTTCATACAACTATGACTATTTAAAATGAATATAAACTTTCCAAGTCAAATATTCTTTCATTGTAAAAACCGACACTGGAGATGAGAAGCAGGTATAGGGGGTGAACATTTAACCAGGAGTGGACATGGAACAGGTCCGGAACAGCCTCAGAACGAGGTAACAAAACGACATAAATGTTTGTTTTTCACTAATGTTTGTCATCTTTCCCGTATGGTGTTCAGTCTGGCTGTGCTAATTACAAAGAAGATCGAAAATGAGTTATCTGTCGCCATTCTACCTATCAGAGATTTACCCAGATGCTGCCAGTGGTTTATCAAGAACGATGCTTAAGGTGACCAAAGATTATCAGAGGGATTTTCAGGCTGAATGGATCAGGAATTCATTTAGATGACAGCTGAGAAGTGATGCAACACCATCAATTTCTCCCTGCATAACAAAACTGAAGATTTGCGATTAGAGGTAATGTAACGTTAGCTGGACTAGGTCAAGTAGCTACGTTAGCTAACGTTACAGTCCTGTGTTGATCTCTGAAAGCCATCAGCTAAATCATATAGCGAGCAGTCTTTTGGATACAGATTGCCAATCAATTTACCCTATGCCATGGTAGCCACTGCTAGACTGGTAGCTACCTTCAGCAGAGGAAAAACATTTGTCTGTTCGTTCTATCTTTGACTAACGTTAGCTAAACCAAGATAGCTAAAAACAATCTGTTTTCCAGACAAAAATAAATAAAAAAGACTAAAAATTGAACTGACGATATGGTGTTAACTTCTTGTCCGGATGAAATGCATGCCCAAATTCAACTGCCTGCTACACATCCCCAGAAGATAAGATATGCATATTATTAGTAGATTTGGATCGACAACACTCGGAAGTTTCTACAACTGTTTGAATCATGTCTATGAGTATAACAGAACTTATTTAGCAAACAAAACTTTTGAGATATTTTGTAGTCATGTTGTGCAAGTTTGAAACAGTGTTTTTCTGGATTAAACGCGCCAAATAAATGGACATTTTGGATACATATCGACAGAATTAATCGAACAAAAGTACCATTTGTGATGTTTATGGCACATATTGGAGTGCCAACAAAAGAAGCTCGTCAAAGGTAAGACATTCATTTGATTTTTTATTTCTGCGTTTTGTATAGCGCCTGCAGGGTTGACATATGCTTTTCTCTCTTTGTTTACGGAGGTGCTATCCTCCGATAATAGCATAATTTCCTTTCGCCGAAAAGCCTTTTCGAAATCCGACATGTTGACTGGATTCACAACAAGTGTAGCTTTAATTTGCTATCTTGCATGTGTGATTTAATGATATTTTGATTTTTATAGTAATTTATTTGAATTTGGCGCTCTGCATTTTCCCTGGCTTTTGGCCAGGTGATCCCACATATCCCAGAGAGGTTAAGAGAATTATGTTCTCAATGTTCTCAATTCTCATACATTGCTTATCACATCCCACAACATGTGGCACAATCTACTGCAAACACAACGGTTTCTCCCCTCTTTGTGTGGGGAGACTTCCTTCCCTGTTATCAGTTTCACAGAGGTCACAAGTTGTCTGCCACAGTTCCTCTTCTCTTATAGACATTTACATTTACATTTAAGTCATTTAGCAGACGCTCTTATCCAGAGTGACTTACAAATTGGTGCATTCACCTTATGGCATCCAGTGGAACAGTCACTTTGTAATAGTGCATCTAAATCTAAAAGGGGGGGTGAGAAGGATTACTTATCCTATCCTAGGTATTCCTTAAAGAGGTGGGGTTTCAGGTGTCTCCGGAAGGTGGTGATTGACTCCGCTGTCCTGGCGTCGTGAGGGAGTTTGTTCCACCATTGGGGGGCCAGAGCAGCGAACAGTTTTGACTGGGCTGAGCGGGAACTGTACTTCCTCAGTGGTAGGGAGGCGAGCAGGCCAGAGGTGGATGAACGCAGTGCCCTTGTTTGGGTGTAGGGCCTGATCAGAGCCTGGAGGTACTGAGGTGCCGTTCCCCTCACAGCTCCGTAGGCAAGCACCATGGTCTTGTAGCGGATGCGAGCTTCAACTGGAAGCCAGTGGAGAGAGCGGAGGAGCGGGGTGACGTGAGAGAACTTGGGAAGGTTGAATACCAGACGGGCTGCGGCGTTCTGGATGAGTTCTAGGGGTTTAATGGCACAGGCAGGGAGCCCAGCCAACAGCGAGTTGCAGTAATCCAGACGGGAGATGACAAGTGCCTGGATTAGGACATGCGCCGCTTACTGTGTGAGGCAGGGTCGTACTCTGCGGATGTTGTAGAGCATGAACCTACAGGAACGGGCCACCGCCTTGATGTTAGTTGAGAACGACAGGGTGTTGTCCAGGATCACGCCAAGGTTCTTAGCGCTCTGGGAGGAGGACACAATGGAGTTGTCAACCGTGATGGCGAGATCATGGAACGGGCAGTCCTTCCCCGGGAGGAAGAGCAGCTCCGTCTTGCCGAGGTTCAGCTTGAGGTGGTAATCCGTCATCCACACTGATATGTCTGCCAGACATGCAGAGATGTGATTCGCCACCTGGTCATCAGAAGTGGGAAAGGAGAAGATTAATTGTGTGTCATCTGCATAGCAATGATAGGAGAGACCATGTGAGGTTATGACAGAGCCAAGTGACTTGGTGTATAGCGAGAATAGGAGAGGGCCTAGAACAGAGCCCTGGGGGACACCAGTGGTGAGGGCGCGTGGTGAGGAGACAGATTCTCGCCACGCCACCTGGTAGGAGCGACCTGTCAGGTAGGACGCAATCCAAGCGTGGGCCGCGCCGGAGATGCCCAACTCGGAGAGGGTGGAGAGGAGGATCTGATGGTTGACAGTATCGAAGGCAGCCGATAGGTCTAGAAGGATGAGAGCAGAGGAGAGAGAGTTAGCTTTAGCAGTGCGGAGCGCCTCCGGAATACAGAGGAGAGCAGTCTCAGTTGAATGACTAGTCTTAAAACCTGACTGATTTGGATCAAGAAGGTCATTCAGAGAGAGATAGCGGGAGAGCTGGCCAAGGACGACACGTTCAAGAGTTTTGGAGAGAAAAGAAAGAAGGGATACTGGTCTGTAATTGTTGACATCGGAGGGATCGAGTGTAGGTTTTTTCAGAAGGGGTGCAACTCTCGCTCTCTTGAAGACGGAAGGGACGTAGCCAGCGGTCAGGGATGAGTTGATGAGCGAGGTGAGGTAAGGGAGAAGGTCTCCGGAAATGGTCTGGAGAAGAGAGGAGGGGATAGGGTCAAGCGGGCAGGTTGTTGGGCGGCCGGCCGTCACAAGACGCGAGATTTCATCTGGAGAGAGAGGGGAGAAAGAGGTCAGAGCACAGGGTAGGGCAGTGTGAGCAGAACCAGCGGTGTCGTTTGACTTAGCAAACGAGGATCGGATGTCGTCGACCTTCTTTTCAAAATGGTTGACGAAGTCATCTGCAGAGAGGGAGGAGGGGGGGGGGGGGGATTTAAGGGGGGGAGGAGAAGGTGGCAAAGAGCTTCCTAGGGTTAGAGGCAGATGCTTGTAATTTAGAGTGGTAGAAAGTGGCTTTAGCAGCAGAGACAGAGGAGGAAAATGTAGAGAGGAGGGAGTGAAAGGATGCCAGGTCCGCAGGGAGGCGAGTTTTCCTTCATTTCCGCTCGGCTGCCCGGAGCCCTGTTCTGTGAGCTCGCAATGAGTCGTCGAGCCACGGAGCGGGAGGGGAGGAGAGAAGGTTTGAGCAGAGGGAAGAGATGATAGGATGGAAGAGGAGAGAGTAGCGGGGGAGAGAGAGTGAAGGTTGGGACGGCGCGATACCATCCGAGTAGGGGCAGTGTGGGAGGTGTTGGATGAGAGCGAGAGGGAAAAGGATACAAGGTAGTGGTCGGAGACTTGGAGGGGAGTTGCAATGAGGTTAGTGGAAGAACAGCATCTAGTAAAGATGAGGTCGAGCGTATTACCTGCCTTGTGAGTAGGGGGGGAAGGTGAGAGGGTGAGGTCAAAAGAGGAGAGGAGTGGAAAGAAGGAGGCAGCGAGGAATGAGTCAAAGGTAGACGTGGGGAGGTTAAAGTCGCCCAGAACTGTGAGAGGTGAGCCGTCCTCAGGAAAGGAGCTTATCAAGGCATCAAGCTCATTGATGAACTCTCCGAGGGAACCTGGAGGGCGATAAATGATAAGGATGTTAAGCTTGAAAGGGCTGGTAACTGTGACAGCATGGAATTCAAAGGAGGCGATAGACAGATGGGTAAGGGGAGAAAGAGAGAATGACCACTTGGGAGAGATGAGGATCCCGGTGCCACCACCCCGCTGACCAGAAGCTCTCGGGGTGTGCGAGAACACGTGGGCGGACGAAGAGAGAGCAGTAGGAGTAGCAGTGTTGTCTGTGGTGATCCATGTTTCCGTCAGTGCCAAGAAGTCGAGGGACTGGAGGGAGGCATAGGCTGAGATGAACTCTGCCTTGTTGGCCGCAGATCGGCAGTTCCAGAGGCTACCGGAGACCTGGAACCCCACGTGGGTCGTGCTCGCTGGGACCACCAGATTAGGGTGGCCGCGGCCACGCGGTGTGGAGCGTTTGTATGGTCTGTGCAGAGAGGAGAGAACAGGGATAGACAGACACATAGTTGACAGGCTACAGAAGAGGCTACGCTAATGCAAAGGAGATTGGAATGACAAGTGGACTACACGTCTCGAATGTTCGGAAAGTTAAGCTTACGTAGCAAGAATCTTATTGACTAAAATGATTAAAATGATACAGTACTGCTGAAGTAGGCTAGCTGGCAGTGGCTGCGTTGTTGACTTTGTAGGCTAGCTGACAGTGGCTGCGATGTTGACACTACACTAATCAAGTCGTTCCGTTGAGTGTAATAGTTTCGACAGTGCTGCTATTCGGGGGCTAGCTGGCTAGCTAGCAGTGTTGATTACGTTACGTTGCGTTAAAAGAACGACAATAGCTGGCTAGCTAACCTAGAAAATCGCTCTAGACTACACAATTATCTTTGATACAAAGACGGCTATGTAGCTAGCTATGTAGCTAGCTACGATCAAACAAATCAAACCGTTGTACTGTAATGAAATGAAATGAAAATGTGATACTACCTGTGAATGCGACCGGGTTGTTGAGTGCGAAGTTCTATTCGGAAGACGTTGGCTAGCTGTTGGCTAGCTGGCAGAGTCTCCTACGTTAAGGACGACAAATAGCTGGCTAGCTAACCTCGGTAAATTAAGATGATCACTGTAAGACTACACACTCTAAACTACACAATTATCTTGGATACGAAGACAGCAAAGGCAGCTATGTAGCTAGCTAACACTACACTAATCAAGTCGTTCAGTTGAGTGTAATCTCTCTCTCTCTCTCTCTCTCTCTCTCTCTCTCTCTCTCTCTCTCTCTCTCTCTCTCTCTCTCTCTCTCTCTCTCTCTCTCTCTCTCTCTCTCTCTCTCTCTCTCTCTGCAGCCGGGGGAAGATGGACCCTGGACGCAGCCAGGAGAATATCGCAGAGCTGGAGGCAGCCAAAGCGGAGAGGTGGCGGTATGAAGAGGCAGCACGGCTGGAAGCCCGAGAGGCAGCCCCAAAAAATGTATTGTGCGGGGGCACACGGGAAGTGTGGCGAAGCCAGGTAGGAGACCTGCGCCAACTCCCCGTGCTTACTGGGGAGAGCGAGGGCGTCGTACTGGTCAGGCACCGTGTTATGCGGTAGAACGCACGGTGTCTCCAATACGCGTGTTTAGCCTGGTGCGCTACATCCCAGCTCCCCACATCTGCCGGGGTAGGGTGAGGATCCAGCCAGGGCAGATGGTGCCAGCCCTGCTCTCCAGACAGCCAGTGGGTCTCCTCGGGCCAGGATATCCTGCGCCGGCGTTGCGCACTGTGTCTCCCGTATGTCTGCACAGCCCAGTGCATCCTGTGCCTGCGCCTAGCACGTGCCGGGCTAGAGTTACCATCCAGCCAGGACGGGTTGTGCAGGCCATTAGCTCGAGACCTCCAGTGAGTCTTCACGGTCCAGTCTATCCAGTACCACAAGTGCCAACACCACGCACCAGACCTCCAGTACGCCTCCACAGCCCAGTACATGCTGTTCCTCCTCCCCGCACTAGCCCTGAGGTGCGTGACTCCAGCCCGGTACCAACAGTGCCGGCATCACGCACCAGGACACCAGTGCGCCTCCAGGGTCCAGTACTCCCTGTTCCTGTTCCTCGCACTCGCCCTGAGGTGCGTGTCTCCAGCCCGGTACCACCAGTGCCGGCATCACGCACCAGGACACCAGTGCGCCTCCAGGGCTCCCTGTTCCTGTTCCTCGCACTCGCCCTGAGGTGCGTGTCCCCAGCCCAGTACCACCAGTACCGGCACCACGCACCAGGCCTACAGTGCGCCTCACCAGTCCAGAGCCCACCCAGACCCCCCACCCCTTATAGTGTTTGGTGTGCGGCCGGGAGTACCTTTGAGTGTGTGTGTGTGTGGGGGGGGGGGTGTATGTGTTTTTGGCTTGTCTAGGGTTTTTGTATGTTTATGGGGGTGTGTCCTATCTAGGTATTTTGTAAGTCTGTGGTTGCCTAGCTTGGTCCTCAATTAGAGGCAGCTGTCTATCGTTGTCTCTGATTGGGAACCATATTTACGCAGCCATATTCTTTGGGTATTTTGTGGGTAATTGTTCCTGTTACCAGTGTTCCTATGTGTTAGTGTTCACGTTACGGGACTGTTTCGTCTTCGTTCCTTTTGTCGGTTTGTTGTTTTGTTTAGTGTTTAAGTATTCCCATTAAATATGGATTTTCATCATGCTGCATTTTGGTCCTCCTCTCTTTCACCCGAAGACAGTCGTTACATTTTGACTTTCTGGTGTCCAATCATAATTGACTAGACAAACTATGATGACAGATGGAGGATCAAAGATCTGTTGTTCAATACTGATATTAAGGCCTTACAAGCATGGCCTGACGGGTGTGTGACTAGCTCCAATTACCAAGGGTGAAAACATTACATTTGAACTTCAGCTTTTGATTTTAGGTCAGGATAGACAGCCTATATGGTGCCTTCAGAAAGTATTCACAATTCTTGACTTTTTACAAATTATGTTGTTTTACAAAGTGTGTTTCGATTTAATTTATTTGTCATTTTTGGTCAACTGACTACACAAAATAATCTAATGTCAAAGTGCTAACATGTATCACAAATGAACTATTTAGAAATCATAGTGGCCGACGACCTTTCATAAAATTTACAGTTGAAGTCGAAGTTTACATACACCTTAGCCAAATCCATTTTTCACAATTCCTGACATTTCATCCTAGTAAAAATTCCCTGTTTTAAATCAGTTAGGATTAACTGATTAATTTTATTAAGAAATGTCAGAATAATAGAAGAGAGAATGATTTATTTCAGCTTCACACATTCCCACTGGGTCAGAAGTTTACATGCACTCAATTAGTATATGGTAGTATTTCATTTAAATAGTTTAACTTGGGTCAAATGTTTCAGGTAGCCTTCCACAAGCTTCCCACAATAAGTTGGGTGAATTTTGGCCCATTCCTCCTGACAGAGCTGGTGTAACTGTGTCAGGTTTGTAGTCCTCCTTGCTCGCACGCTTTCTCAGTTCTGCCCACAAATTTTCTATGGGATTGAGGTCATGGCTTTGTGATGGCCACTCCAATACCTTGACTTTGTTGTCCTTTAGCCATTTTACCACAACTTTAGAAGCATGCTTGGGGTCATTGTCCATTTGGAAGACCCATTTGCGACCAAGCTTTAACTTCCTGACTGATGTCTTGAGATGTTGCTTCAATTTATCCACATCATTTTCTTCCCTCGTGATGCCATCTATTTTGTGAAGTGCACCAGTCCCTTCTGCAGCAAAGCACCCGCACAACATGAAGCTGCCACTCCATGCTTCACGATTGGGATGGTGTTCTTCGGCTTGCAAGCCTCCCCGGTTTTCCTGCAAACATAACGATGGTCATTATGGCCAAACAGTTCTATTTTTGTTTCATCAGACCAGAGGACATTTCGCCAAAAAGTATGATCTCGGTCCCCATGTGCCGTAGCAAACCGTAGTCTGGCTTTTTTATGGCTGTTTTGGAGCAGTGGTTTCTTCCTCGCTGAGCGGCATTTAAGGTTATGTCGATATCGGACTTGTTTTACTGTGGATATAGATCATTTTGTACATGTTTACCCCAGCATCTACACAATGTCCTTTCCTGTTGTTCTGGGATTGATTTGCACTTTTCGCACCAAAGTACGTTCATCTCTAGGAGACAGAATGTGTCTCCTTACTGAGCGGGATGATAGCTGCATGGTCCCATGGTGTTTATACTTGCATACTATTGTTTGTACAGATGAATGTGGTACCATTTGGAAATGTCTTTTGATTTTCCCATGTCAAGCAAAGAGGCACTGAGTTTGAAGGTAGGCCTTGAAATACATCCACAGGTACACCTCCAATTGTCTCAAATTGTGTCAATTAGCCTATCAGAAGCTACTAAAGCCATGACAATTTTTCAAGCTGTTTAAAGGCACAGTCAACTTAGTGTATATACACTTCTGAACCACTGGAATTGTGATACAGTGAATTATAAATTAAATAATCTGTCTGTAAACAATTGCTGGAAAAATTAATTGTGTCATGCACAAAGTAGATGTCCTAACCAACTTGCCAAAACTATAGATTGTTAACAATACATTTGTGTAGTGGTTGAAAAATTACTTAATGACTCCAACATAAGTGTATGTAAACTTCCAACTTCAACTGTGTATAGCGGCCTCGAACAGCCTTGTTAATCTAATAATATCTTTGTCAATATAGCAAGATTAACTTGCTAACAACCTGTTGTCATATTCGCCTGGCTTTTATCAACCACCCAGAAACTGTAAACAGGGTATGCTGTCATTTTACTTTTCAAAATGTTTCCCCACTTCATTACTCAAAATGACGGCGCCGAAGACGACACGACTTTTCACTGTGAAAAAGTGTATCTATTTTGGGATATGGATTTGGACACGCCCTTGTACTTTGAAAATCGATGATGTCGAAGTGAGTGTAATAAGGAAACAGCAGATATGCAGTGCATTCGGAAAGTATTCAGAGCCCTTTTATTTAGTTAGTATTCAGACTTTTCTGACATTTTCTTAGGTTACAGGCTTATCCTAAATTTGATAAAATCGTTATCAATCTACACACAAAGCAAAAACAGTTTAAAAACAAGATTTTGCACATTTATAAAAATAAAACAAGTGAAATATCACAGTTAGATAAGTATTCCAAACCTTTCCTCAATACTTTGTTGAAGTACCTTCACCAGTGATTACAGCCTCAAGTCTTTTTGGGTATGATGCTACACAAGCTTGGCACACCTGTATTCTTCTCTGTAGATCCTGTCAAGCTCTGTCAGGTTGGATGGGGAGAGTCGCTGCAAAGCCATTTTCAGGTCTCTCCAGAAATGTTTGAGCGGGTTCAAGTCCGGGCTCTGGCTGGGCAACTGAAGGACATTCAGAGACTTGTCCTGAAGCCACTCCTGTGTTGTATTGGCTGTGTGAGTATGGTCGTTGTCCTGATGGAAGGTGAATCTTCACCCCAGTCTGAGGTCCTGAGCACTCTGGAGCAGGTTTTCATGAAGGATCTCGCTCTACTTTGCTCCGTTGATCTTTCCCTCGATCCTGACTAGTCTCCCAGTCCCTGCAGCTATAAAAACGTCCCCTCAGCATGATGCTGCCACCACTATAATTCACCGTAGAGATGGTTCCAGGTTTCCTCCAGACGTGGCATTTGGCATTCAGTTCAACATTGGTTTTATCAGATTAGAGAATGGTCAGAGTCCTTTTGGTGCCATTTTGGCAAACTCCAAGCTGGCTGTCATGAACATTTTACTGAACTCTGGAGAGTGACCATCGGGTTCTTGGTCACCTAGCCTGACCAAGGCCTTTCTCCCCTGATTGTTTAGGTTGACCAGGTGGCCAGCTCTAGGAAGAGTCTCGGGGGTTCCAAATTTTTTCAATTAAAGAATGATGGAAGGCACTGTGTTCTTGGGGACCTACAATGCTGTTGATATTTTGGTGACCTTCCTTCGACCTAATGGCTTAGTTTTTGCTCTGACATGCACTGTCAACTGTGGGACCTTAGATAGACAGGTGTGTGCCTTTACAAATCATGTCCAATTAATTGAATTTATCACAGGTGGACTCCACCATCTCAAGGATGATCAATGGAAACAGGATGCACCTGAGCTCAATTTTCAGTTGCATAATAAAGGCTCTGAATACTTATGTAAATAAGGTATTTCTCTTATTTATTTTAAATACATTTGCAAATATTTTGAAAAACCTGTTTTCGCTTTGTCATTATTGGATATTGTGTGTAGATTGATGAGAGGAAAACATAATTTGTAAGTCGCTCTGGATAAGAGCGTCTCCTAAATGACTTAAATGTAATAATTCAATCAATTTTAGAATTATGCTGTAACGTAACAAAATGTGGAAAAAGACAAGGGGTCTGAAAACTTTCAGAATGCACTGTATGTTGGAGGTGTTAATGTTTGATGCTGTGAAACTTGTCCTGGGGAATATGACCAGATCTAGTTAAGATAGCATGTTGGTACAGGCCAGCACATCAGCTGTGGAGCTTGAATGATTGCTCTCTGTCTCATGGAAATAGTTAGCGTGTTTAGCTCTATATAGTCAGCTAACTACTTTGCTGTTTTGTCTTGTATCTACAGATGTAATTCATATGGAAACGGCCCAAGCTGCTTGCTATAGCTAGCTTGCTAGTTAGTCTGTCAGGCAAGAAAAGTTGTGTGTTGTGGTAAATTTGGCCTGCACTCACAAGCGTCAACCTCAGCTGTCACTGTCACTAGCTAGCCATACAGACAACCAGCTAACTAGCCACTGAAACGAAGGCTAGAGTAATGTGTGACTGACCGGCTCATGAAGCAACATTTTAAATTGTGTTTTTTACATTTGATAAAAGTAGCTACTCAGAGCTACACAATTGTATATCATACACTACAGTTGTGGAACCATGGGAAAGTAATTCTGCTTTAAAAGTTTTGGTACTACTATTGGAGAGCCCTTCTTTGTCTACACCCATTCAGCACCATTCACACCCTCATAAGCTTTAGCCCCATCCATCTGTTTAAGAGTTTAACCAAATGTACTAACAGCAGCCAAGCACCCAATCTAACTTGCTAGCTACTTCCAGACTTCGAAGTGAGAGAGAGAACAGCTCACTGAACATTACTCGCACTAGCAGAGCTGGTTAGGCTGTTATGTTATCCAGAGCGTTGGTGACTGCAACTGTGCTGTCAGATTGTCAGTTCGCGTTCAGCACGCACACTTGACACTCTGGCTGATGAGTAGGATTGTTTTGAACGTTCTGACTTCACAACGGCAGTCAAGCACCCAAGCTAACTGGCTAACTTGTTAGCTACTTCCAGACACATAATGAGAGAACGTCCCACTCTGACCATTTTACTCTCCCTGGCAGGGCTGGTTGGGCTGTTTTCATATTTAGAGCTTAACCATGCTGCTGGCAACAATTTAATGACGCTTTTTTGTTAACGTTTACTGACAACAGCGTGAGTAAATTCAGCAGTTATTCTGCACTCTCTAGCACACTCAGAGGAGAAATGGTTACTTGCATAGTGGAGTATATTGTTTAGATATGTAGCTATCTAGCTAGCTAGGTAAATAGCTAGGTAAATAAGGAAGCATAATCCGGATGTTGTCGTAGTGGGACACCTAGCCCAAAGACATTCCACATCCAGTGGAATGTGTACTGCAATCCGGGTTCTTTTTGGTTGGAAATTCAATAGCCCAACATAGGAATGGCCTGGCCCGGGCTAAAAAAAATGTTTGCTCTGGTTTTTGCCTGCCATATCAGTTCTGTTATACTCACAGACATTACTTTTTACAGTTTTCGAAACTTCAGAGTGTTTTCTATCAAATTATACCATTTATATGCATATCCTAGCTTCTGGGCCTGAATAACAGGCAGTTTACTCTGGGCACGTCAGACAGACGAAATTCAGGATACTGCCCCCTAGCCCAGAGAGGTTAATGAAAAATAAAACACTAATATATCTTGATTGGATAAGTATAAGTATTCACCCCACTGAGTCAATACATGTAAGAAATACATTTGACAGTGATTAAAGCTGTGAGTATTTTTGGGTCTCTAAGCTCTTTACACATCTGGATTGTATAATATTTACGCAATATTCTTTGAAAAATTCTTCAAGATCTGTTAATTAAGTTGGTTGTTGATCATTGCAAGACAGACATTTTCATGTTTTGCCAAAGATTTTCAAGACGATTTAAGTCTAAGCTGTAATTAGGTCAATCAGGACAATTCAGTGACGTCTTGGTCAGCAACTCCAGTATATATTTGGCCTTGTGTTTTAAGTTATTGTCCTGCTGAAAGGTGAATTTTTCTCCTAGTTTCTGTTGGCAGGCTGAACCAGGTTTTTCTCTAGGATTTTGCCTGTGCTTATCTTTATTTTATGTAACTAGGCAAGTCAGTTATTGGCAAGTCTTATTGTCAATGATGGCCTAGCTGCCCGTTCAGCTAACCCACAAATTTGTACCTTGTCAGCTCGGGGGTTTGAACTTGCAACCTTCCGGTTACAAGTCCAACGCTCTTAAACACTAGGCTACCCTGCCTCCCCGGCTTAGCTATATTCCGTTTATTTTTATCTTAAAAAACTCCCTAGTCTTTGCCAATAACAAGCATACCCATAACATGATACAGCTACCAGCACCAAAAGTGAAGAGTGGTACTCAGTGAAGAGTTGTGTTGGATTTTCCCCAAACATGCAGATAGGATGCATGTTTTGGAATATTTTTATTCTGTACAGGCTTCATTCTTTTCACTCTGTCATTTAAGTTAGTATTGTGGAGTAACTGCAATGTTGTTGATCCATCCTCAGTTCTCTTATATCACAAACATTAAACTCTGTAACTGTTTTAAAATCATCATTGGCCTAATGGTGAAATCCCCGAGCAGTTTCTTTCCTCTCCAGCAACTGAGTTAGGAAAAACGCCTGTATCTTTGTAGTGACTGGGTGCATTTATACACCACCCGAAGCCTAATCGATAACTTCACCATGCTCAAAGAGATATTCATCGGCTCCTTTAAAAAAAAAAATTCTACCAATCGGTGCCCTTCTTTGGAGGGGTTGAAAACGTCCATTATCTTTGTGGTTGAATCCGTGCTTGAAATTCACTACTTGATTGAGGGACCTAACAGATAATTGTATGTGTGCGGTACGGAGATGGGTTAGTCATTCAAAAATCATGTTAACCACTATTATTGCACACATAATTAGTCCATGCGACTTATTATGTGATTTGTTAAGCACATCTGTACTCCTGAACTTATTTAGGCTTGCCATAATTGAATACTTATTGACTCAAAACATTTCAGCTTTAAATTGTTTTATTAATTTGCCATGAGGTATTGTGTGTACATCAGTAAATACATTGTACATTTTAAATCCATTGTAAATTCAGGCTGTAACACAACAACATGTGGAAGAAGTAAAGGGGTGTGAATACTTTCTGAAGGCACTGTATATGTCACAGGACAATACAAAATACAGCCATCAGAAAGTATTCATACCTCTTCAATCCACATTTGTGACCCATTTCAGGAAGCTAGGATTATGTCCCACCTCGCTACTAAACAGGAGAGGCATTTTGAATGTCTTTTTTTTTTGTGCATTAAAATGTGTTTTTTTTTGTCAGAAAAGCCATATGGAATATATGAACCTACATGTGCCTTAATAACAAATTTGTATTCCATATGTAAATATGAATTCAATTGTTAAATTACGAGCCAAGTTGGTTTTGCCACGGAAAAAGTCAGGAACCTTCCTGCTAGCCATGATTGGCTGAGACAATGGATGGGTCTGCTATAATGTGAGCTATTCAGTATGTGTTTATAGTCCTTTCTACAGTGCAAAGAAAGGTATAACATTAGCCATCGAGATCTACGAAAGTTTTGATACTTTTCTCAACAACATTGATACCCTGAATTTAGCAGGTACTATCAACAGATCAGTTGGAAAAAGTTCTGATGGACTACTTTCTTTAAACGCCATGGTCAGTGTGAACCAGAGTGACTTGACACAACGCTGGCCAAACAAGATGTAGCTACAAACAGAACTGAGTTTAATGGCTCCAGCCTGCCGTATATGGGTAAGAGTCTAGCTTTTCTAATTTAGTCAGAAAGTAGTTTTCATTGAAAGTTATTGCTTACTTTTTGATAGCTAGCTAACAGCTTGCTGGCTCGCTAACTAACGTTACGTGTATGATCTGTGTAATAATATTATTAGAATCATAAACCCTTTGCTTTGCTAGCGAGCTAACATTGAACCTAGTTGGTTTGCTTTAGCTACCTGCAGATTCCTTCTACAATTATGACAATCAGTTTGTATATGTGGTAGTAGTATGAGTGGGATTATTACGGTTCATTGTTTAGCTAGCTTGCTACATGTCTAAACAAAAGACTCCACTTTAACAGATGATTGCATGACCTATCAAGTTAGCCAGGTGTGTCTGGGGATGATTATGGCCATCTATTGTATTTCATGAACATGTGTACATGTCTAGACAATAGTGAGCCATCCACTTAGCTAGATGTTGCTGGGGGGTGGTTATAGCATTTCCTTCATATGACCCATCAATTTAGTGTGTCTGGGTGAGCGTCATCTAGTAATTATAAAACATTTGTATCTGGACACTCTGTTTTTGATATTACTACTACGCAAATATGCAAATACCCATTTTACTGTACTATTTCAACCTTCTGTATCCTATGCATGTGATAAATCTACTTAGATTTTATTTGACATAGTGTGTGTTTACCAGAGAGTTTAATGTCAAGAACAACATGACCTGCACTAAATTCAGATTAGGATATAGGCCAAGGACTAGATAAATAGTATTTTTATCTGGAGTTTTTCCTTATTGGAGCCTACTACGTTTACCACTTCAACCTCTCTTGGGTAGGGGACAGTATTTTGACGTCCGGATGAAAAGCGTGTCCAAAGTAAACTACCTGTACATAGATGGAGAACACTCTGAAGTTTCTAAAACTGTTAAAATTATGTCTGTGAGTATAACAGAACTGATATGGAAGGCGAAACCCCGAGGACAAACCATCCCAAAAAATAATAAATTTCAATCGCTATCACTTTAATTACAAGGCCAAGTCCTCCCAGATTGCAGTTCCAAGGGCTTCCACTAGATGTCAATAGTCTTTAGAAAGAGTTTCAGGCTGGTTTTTGGAAAAATTAGCCAGAAATTGTAGTTTTTCTAGGTGGCTCCCACTTTGGCTGTAGTGTTTTCAAGCGTGTGGAAGAGAGAGCGTTCTTTGGTATTTTTATCCGGTAAAGACAATAACGATTCTCAGTCTTAAATTGTATCGTTTATTTGCATATTAGGGTACTTAAGGTTTGATTATAAACGTTGTTTGACTTGTTTGGAAAAGTTTATTAGTAAGGTTTGGGATTCATTTTGTATGCATTTTGATGGAGGGAAACTGGGTGGATTGTTGACTGAAGCGCGCCAGCTAAACTGAGTTTTTATGGATATAAAGAAGGACATTATCGAACAAAAGGACCATTTGTGATGTAACTGGGACCTTTTGGAGTGCCAACAGAAGAAGATCGTCAAAGGTAAGGCATTTTTATATCACTATTTCTGACTTTCGTGTCGCACCTGCCTGATCGAAATATGTTTTCATGTGTTTGTATGCGGGGCGCTGTCCTCAGATAATCGCATGGTTTCCTTTCACCGTAAAGCCTTTTTGAAATCTGACACCGCGGCTGGATTAACAAGAAGTTAAGCCTTATATTAATGTATTACCCTTGTGATTTTATGAAAGTTAAATATTTATAATACTGTTGTTTGAAGTTTGCGCTCTGCAATTTCACCGGATGTTGGCCAGGTGGGACGCTACCGTCCCACCTGCCCATATGAAGTTAAGTCTTGAAATATTTGGTTGTTTACTACACCACTCATGCTGTTTAGCATATGGCCTCACTTGTGAATCCTTAAAGTGATAAATAAAATAAATAGATGGGTGGGGCTAAGGCTTAAGAGGCTGTGAACGATGCTGAGACAAATGTGTAGACAAAGAAGAGCTCTCCAGTTGGTGTACCAAAACAATCAAGCGTCATTTCTCAGAAGTGAGGTTACAACTTTATCAACTTTCAAAGCAGAATTACTTTCCCATTGATCCTCAACTGCATTGTATGATATACACATTTCAAGCTCTGAGTCAAATGATGAGTCAAATGATGCTACATAAGAACAAATCAACAACAACATTTTGTTGTCTTACAGCCTGAATTCAAAATTGATTCAATATGTGTTTTTCTAACCCATCTACACACAATACCCCATAATGACAAAGTGAAAACATGTTTTAAGAAATGTTTAAACATTTATTGAAAATTAAATAGAGAAATATCTCATTTATATAAGTATTCACACAGAGTCAATACTTTGTAGAGTCACCTTTGGTGGCGATTACAGCTTTGAGTCGTCTTGGGTATGTCTGTATCAGTTTTGCACATCTGGATTTGGGGATTTTCTCAAGCTCTGTTAAATTAAATTGGGAGCGGTGGTTTTCTATGGGATTCAATTCTGGGCTTTGGCTGGACTTCAACATTCTTGTTCTGAAGCCATTCCAGCGTTGCTTTGGCTGTATGCTTGTCCAGTTGGAACGTAAATATTCACCCCAGTTTAAGGTTGTTTGCACTCTGAAGCAGATTCTCATCGAGGATTTGCCTGTATTTCTCCATTCATTTTCCTCTCTATTCTTATTGGTCTCCCAGTCCCAGTCCTGGTCCACTCAGAGTCAGAGGGAATTAAAATAGATCTATATAATAACCCGTGCTATAGGGGAGAAATAAGAGGGGAGGAAAGGGGGAAGTGAAGGAGAGGTTGTTGTGGAGGGAATCAGTAGTGTTGGTTTTGTACAGAGTTACCTTAAAAACATGGTGGGAACTTATTCAAATAAAGGAGAGAAATATAAAGAAAATGGGAAAGGAGAGAGAGAGAGAGAGAGAGAGAGAGAGAGAGAGAGAGAGAGAGAGAGAGAGAGAGAGAGAGAGAGAGAGAGAGAGAGAGAGAGAGAGAGCGAGAGGGATGGCTTAGAATGGGTTGGCAAGAGAGAGCAGGAATGTTGCAGAATGGCGTTGGAATGTATAGCGGACGTTTTACGGGCTCCTGACCAATTCAGCTATTTAGTGATTTTTTTGCATTGATATTAACTTTTTTTGTGCATAATGTTAAGCCGTTGTCTTCTATGACCGAAAAGAGCTTCTGGACAGAAGCAATCACTAACCTTGACTAACCTCTGGAAAAGCAATCACTAACCTTGACTAACCTCTGGAAAAGCAATCACTAACCTTGACTAACCTCTGGAAAAGCAATCACTAACCTTGACTAACCTCTGGAAAAGCAATCACTAACCTTGACTAACCTCTGGAAAAGCAATCACTAACCTTGACTAACCTCTGGAAAAGCAATCACTAACCTTGACTAACCTCTGGAAAAGCAATCACTAACCTTGACTAACCTCTGGAAAAGCAATCACTAACCTTGACTAACCTCTGGAAAAGCAATCACTAACCTTGACTAACCTCTGGAAAAGCAATCACTAACCTTGACTAACCTCTGGAAAAGCAATCACTAACCTTGACTAACCTCTGGAAAAGCAATCACTAACCTTGACTAACCTCTGGAAAAGCAATCACTAACCTTGACTAACCTCTGGAAAAGCAATCACTATCCTTGACTAACCTCTGGCAAAGCAATCACTAACCTCGACTAACCTCTGGAAAAGCAATCACTAACCTCGACTAACCTCTGGAAAAGCAATCACTAACCTCGACTAACCTCTGGAAAAGCAATCACTATCCTTGACTAACCTCTGGAAAAGCAATCACTATCCTTGACTAACCTCCGGAAAAGCAATCACTAACCTTGACTAACCTCCGGAAAAGCAATCACTAACCTTGACTAACCTCCGGAAAAGCAATCACTAACCTTGACTAACCTCCGGAAAAGCAATCACTAACCTTGACTAACCTCCGGAAAAGCAATCACTAACCTTGACTAACCTCCGGAAAAGCAATCACTAACCTTGACTAACCTCTGGAAAAGCAATCACTAACCTTGACTAACCTCTGGAAAAGCAATCACTAACCTTGACTAACCTCTGGAAAAGCAATCACTAACCTTGACTAACCTCTGGAAAAGCAATCACTAACCTTGACTAACCTCTGGAAAAGCAATCACTAACCTTGACTAACCTCTGGAAAAGCAATCACTAACCTTGACTAACCTCTGGAAAAGCAATCACTAACCTTGACTAACCTCTGGAAAAGCAATCACTATCCTTGACTAACCTCTGGCAAAGCAATCACTAACCTCGACTAACCTCTGGAAAAGCAATCACTAACCTCGACTAACCTCTGGAAAAGCAATCACTAACCTCGACTAACCTCTGGAAAAGCAATCACTATCCTTGACTAACCTCTGGAAAAGCAATCACTATCCTTGACTAACCTCTGGAAAAGCAATCACTATCCTTGACTAACCTCTGGAAAAGCAATCACTAACCTTGACTAACCTCTGGAAAAGCAATCACTAACCTTGACTAACCTCTGGAAAAGCAATCACTAACCTTGACTAACCTCTGGAAAAGCAATCACTAACCTTGACTAACCTCTGGAAAAGCAATCACTAACCTTGACTAACCTCTGGAAAAGCAGTCACTAACCTTGACTAACCTCTGGAAAAGCAACCACTAACCTCGAACTAACCTCTGGAAAAGCAATCACTAACCTCGACTAACCTCTGGAAAAGCAATCACTATCCTTGACTAACCTATGGAAAAGCAATCACTATCCTTGACTAACCTCTGGAAAGGCAATCACTAACCTTGACTAACCTCTGGAAAAGCAATCTCTATCCTTGACTAACCTCTGGAAAAGCAATCACTAACCTTGACTAACCTCTGGAAAAGCAATCACTAACCTTGACTAACCTCTGGAAAAGCAATCACTAACCTTGACTAACCTCTGGAAAAGCAAACACTAACCTCGACTAACCTCTGGAAAAGCAATCACTAACCTCGACTAACCTCTGGAAAAGCAATCACTAACCTTGACTAACCTCTGGAAAAGCAATCACTAACCTTGACTAACCTCTGGAAAAGCAACCACTAACCTCGACTAACCTCTGGAAAAGCAATCACTAACCTTGACTTAGATGAAGATTTCTACTTCAATGACTCGTTGGCACAGGACATACTGCTCACCCCTGAACAGGCCCTAATCCCTGACACTTGAAAGAGAAGGTGATACAGATGCCGAAGTGTGGGAACCCTGATGAAACTACTGCAGCGAGTAAATAAACCGCCTCTACCCTTCTGCTCTATAGGCAAATGTACAATCACTGGAGAACAAACTGGATGAGATCCGTCCGAGACTATCCTGTCAACGGGACCTGAAGAACTGTAATATTCAATCTTTCACTGAAACGTGGCTGATAAATGACATGGATAATATTCTAGCTGGTTTTTCTATGCATCAGGAAACATAGGGCCAAGCATGATCCCATTCACATCAACGAGGCTGCAGTGGAGTGGGTTGGGAGCTTCACGTTCCTTTGTGTCCACATCACTAAGGATTTATCATGTTCCAAACACACCAGCACAGTTTTAAAGAGGGCACGACAATGCCTCTTCCCCATCAGGAGGCTGAAAAGATTCTCAAAAAGTTATACAGTCACCATTGAAAGCATCTTGACTGGCTTCATCACCACTTGGTATGGCAACTTACGTTTGGGCCAGTACATCACTGGGGCTGAGCTCCCTGCCATCCAGGACCTCTATGTCAGAAGAAGGCCCAAAAATGTGTCAATGACTCCAGCCACCCAAGACATAGACTGTTCTTTCTGCTACCACAGAGCAAGCAGTTTTCCAGCACCAAGTCTGGAACCAACAGGACCTCCCAAGTCATAAGACTGCTAAGTAGTTAGTTAAATAGTTAACCAAATATAGATTCTGTTCCACAGAATCATGGCTCTCTCCGGATATACTGTCCCCGTCCACACAGCCAGCAGGGTTCTCCATACAATGCGCAGACAGGAAGAAATTTATCCCTCATGATCAACTACTCATGGCGTGATTGTGGGAACATACAGCAACTCATGTCCTTTTGTTTTAACAATCTGGAATACCTCACTATCAAATGCATACCGCATTACCTCCCGAAACAATTAACTTTGGTCATCATCATGGCCGTGTATATTCCCCCTCAAGCTGACACAGCGATTGCTCTCAAGGAACTACAGTGGACTTATATCCATATCCCGGGGCACCATTAACTTCTTGTAGACAGGGGGCAGATTTTCACGTCCGGATAAAATGCATGCCCAAATTCAACTGCCTGCTACTCATCGCCAGAAGATAAGATATGCATATTATTAGTAGATTTGTATAGGAAACACTCTGAAGTTTCTAAAACTGAATCATGTCTGTGAGTATAACAGAACGTATGTAGCAGGTCATTCTCTTTTCAATGGATTTTCATTGGGAATCCAGATTTCTAAGGGACCTTCTTGCAGTTCCTACCGCTTCCACTGGATGTCACCAGTCTTTAGAAATTGGTTGAGGTTATTCCGTTGTGTCATGAAGAAGTAGCCCTGTTCAAAATGAGGGTCACTTCAAGTGTACGTTTGTTAGAGAAGCGTGACCAGAAAGGTAGCGTCACTTTGTTTTCTTCCTGTATTGAACACAGATTATCCCGTCTTCAATTTGATCGATTATTTACGTTAAAAAATACCTAAAGTTGTATTACAAAAGTAGTTTGAAATGTTTTGGCAAAGTTTACAGGTAACCTTTGAGATATTTTGTAGTCACGTTTCGCAAGTTGGAACCAATGTTTTTCTGGATCAAACGCGCAAAAATAAATGGACATTTTGGATATATATTGACGGAATTAATCGAACAAAAGGGTGTTTTATGGGACATATTGGAGTGCCAACAGAAGAAGCTCGTCAAAGGCAAGGCAAGTCATGATTTATATTTTTATTTCTGCGTTTTGTGTCGGGCCTGCAGGGTTAAAATATGCTTCTCTCTTTGTTTACTATGGTGCTATCCTCAGATAATAGCATCGTTTGCTTTCGCCGAAAAGCCTTTTTGAAATCTGGCATGTTGGCTGGATTCATAACATGTGTAGCTTTAATTTGCTATCTTACATGTGTGATGTCACAAAAGATAGATTTTTATAGTAATTGATTTGAATTTGGCACTCTGCATTTTCTCTGGCTTTAGGATGCTAGCGTCCCACATATCCCAGAGAGGTTAATGTAGCTGAGGAGTATAATAAAGCAAATATGAGGAAAATGCTACCAAAGTTTTATTAACCTCTTCAACCTATGGAGGCGCTAGTGATTATTGGATAAAAAAACGTGCCCGTTTTAAGCTCAATATTTTGTCACGAAAAGATGCTCGACTATGCATATAATTGGCAGCTTTGGAAAGAAAACACTCTGACGTTTCCAAAACTGCAAATATATTATCTGTGAGTGCCCCAGAACTGATGCTACAGGCGAAACCAAGATGAAACTTCAAACAGGAAATGAGCAGGATTTTTAACGCTCTGTTTTTCATTGTCTCCTTATATGGCTGTGAAAGCGCCACGAATTAGCCTGCCCTTTCTATCGTTTCTCCAAGTTGTCTGCAGCATTGTGACGTATTTGTAGGCATATCATTGGAAGATTGGCCATAAGAGACTACATTTACCAGGGGTCCGCCCGGTGTCCTTTGTTGAAATTGTTGCGTAATCTCCAAGCTGCTCGCATTCATCCATGTGATTGAGACAGAGAGGAGACTTCCAGGAATGACATATCATGAAGAGATATGTGAAAAACACCTTGAGGATTGATTCTAAACAACGTTTACCATGTTTCAGTCGATATTATGGAGTTAATGTGGAAGAAAGTTTGGCGTTTGGATGAATGAATTTTCGTTTTTTTTTGGTAGCCAAACATGACGCAGAAAACGGACCGATTTCTCCTGCACAAATAATCTTTCAGGAAAAACTGAACATTTGCTATCTAACAGAGTCTCCTCATTGAAAACATCCGAAGTTCTTCAAAGGTAAATTATTTTATTTGAATGGTTTTCTGGTTTTTGTGAAAATGTTGCCTGCTGAATGCTAACGCCAAATGCTAACGCTAAATGCTAACGCTAGCTATCAATACTGTTACACAAATGCTTGTTTTGCTATGGTTGAGAAGCATTTTTTTGAAAATCTGAGATGACAGTGTTGTTGACAAAAGGCTAAGCTTGAGAGCTAGCATATTTATTTCATTTCATTTGCGATGTTCTTGAATAGTTAACGTTGCATTATGGTAATGAGCTTGAGGCTGTATTCACGATCCCGGATCCGGGATGGCTCGACGCAAGAAGTTAACACATTGTTTGCACTACTCGCCCATCAAGAATTCTTGACCATTGCTACACCCCCTCATGGGATGGCTACAAGGCCCTCCCCGCTCTCTCTTCTGTAAATCAGATCACATCTCCATTATGCGCCTCCCTTCCTATAGGCAGAATCTTAAACAGGAAGTACCCATGGTAAGGACTGTTCAACGTTGGTCTGACCAATCGGAATATATGCTTCAAGAATGTATTGATCATGCGTACTTTGATAAGTTCCGGGTTGCCTCTGAGAATAACATCTACGTACACACTGACTCGGTGAGTTCATCAGGAAGTGCATATAGGATGTTGTTCCCACTGTGAGAATTAGAACTTATGCAAACCAAAAACCATGGATAGATTGCAACATTTGCTCTATACTGAAGGCGTAAACAACCACATTTAACCACGGCAAGGTGACAAAGAGTCACCTTGCCAAGTACAAACAGTCCAGCTATGCCCTCCGTAAGGCAATCAAACAAGCAAAACATCAGTACAGAGACAAAGTGGAGTCGCAATTCAACGGCAATTCAGTTCAACAGATTATAAAGGGAAAGCCAGCCACATCACTGACACCATCGTCATGCTCTGTGACAAGCTAAACACCCTCTTCGAGGAATACACAGTGCCCCCTGACTCAGGCCACTGCTGCTCACGAGGACTGTGAGCTCGTGTTTTCCATGGGCAATGTTAGTTAGACATTTAAGCGTGTTAACCCTCACAAGGCTGAAGGCCCAGACTGCATCCCTATCCACATCCTCAGAGCATTGCAGACCAGCTCTCCCTATCCCAGTCATTGTCCCCACTTGCTTCAAGATGTCCACCATTGTTCCTGTACCCAAGAAAGCGAAGGTAACTGAACTAAATGGCTTTAGCCTCACAGCACTTAATTATGTCATCATGAAGTGCTTTGAAAGGCTAGTTAAGGATCATAATCACCTCCACCTTACCCGACACCCTAGACCAATGGTCACCGACCGGTTGATCGCAATCGAGTAGTCGATCTTCAAGGCATTCCTAGTCGATCACCCAACATTTCTGTAGAAAAGCCAACAATAAAGGCTGGCGCTCCGTTTTTTTATTTGTGATGCACTGTTGGCGGTAGGTGCACTTGGTTCAGAAGTCCTGTGCACCGGGTAGGCAAATTGTTCCCATTTTGAACCCTTTAAAACCATGACCAGAGACAGACTGTCAAAGAATACAGCAAACAGCTGCTGCTTTTTGACTGAGTTCATATTTAAGCTTTTATTCAGCACTGTAAACACTGCTTTATTCAACACTATTACATAAAACAGCTTCTCTCCACTTCCACGCGTGCTGCAGCTGCAATGAATGAGTAGCCAAGTGTATCAATAGCCCTGCATTTGTATAATTACTAGCAGCTTGTCGTGTCTATTTTAATATCAAGGATTATTTCACTTTCTCTGGTCATAGGAACAACATCAATTTGTGCATGAGGCAGATGTGGATGCGGTGTGACTCGAGTTTCGCCATCAGGTGGAAGACTGTGTCCCCTCTCTCTGGTTAGTCTCATTAGAGGAAAGGAAGGGGAGAGCAGGGACCGTGAGAGAAGGACCCTGTGCTGCTCTCTCCCTCCCGCTGCTGAGACTAATGCTGTGTTCAAAACAACTGGGAACTCGGAAATCTCAGACTTCCAACTTCAGCATATTAAAGACAACTAGGGACTCCCATTTTGACAACTAGGGACAACTAGGGAAAAAAGTGAGGTCCGACAGGGAAAAATAGTTTTGAACGGCCATCTAACTCAGAATACAAAGTCGGAAACTCTGGCATCTTTCTAGAACTCCAACTTTCCAACCTTAAGGTCACTGGTCATGATTTGACCTCGTCTTTGTTCGGAATTCAATTCAGCACTATGACCATCAGATGTAGGTACCATCAGGCCAGTAAAATGTATGCTCAACATTGCCTCGCAAGTGCTACACCAACTGATCTATTTTGTTACCAAAGCCCGAGTTTTGAAATATAATATGGTCTGAGAAGAACAATATTGCAGGCCAGATATATATCCAATATGCAATGGAAATGTATTAGGCCTACCACACAAACCTCATTCCTACAGAACAGTTTTTATTAAGTTCATGTAAAATAATGTAAGTCATGTAAAAACAAACACAGAGCGGTAGATCTCTGCGTGCTTTTTGACTGCGAAAGTGATCTTGACTCCGAAATGGTTGGAGACCTCTGCCCTAGACCCGCCACAATTTGCATAACGCCCCAACAGATCCACGGATGACGCAATCGCCATCACACTGCACACTGCGCTCTCCCATCTGGAATAGGAGGAATAGTCTATGTAAGAATGCTGTTCATCAACTACAGGTCAGCCTTCAACACCCTCCAAGCTCATCACTAAGCTCGGGCCCTGGGTCTGAACACAGCCCTGTGCAACTGGGTGCTGGACTTCCTGACAGGCCAACCCCAATTGGTGAAGGTAGGCAACAACACTTTCTCTACTCTGATCCTCAACACAGGGGCCCGAGAAGGGTGTGTGCTCAGCCCCCTCCTGTACTCCCTGTTCACCCATAACTGTGTGCCCACGCACGTCTCCAACTCAATCATCAAGTTTGCAGACAACACAGAAAAGCTCCCTGGTCTTTGTGGTTGAATTTGTGTTTGAAATTCAGTGCTCGACTGAGAGACCGTACAGATAATTGTATGGAGGGGTTACAGAGATGATTCAGAAATCTGGTAAAACTCTATTATTGCAGTGAGTCTATGCAACGTAATATGTTACTTGTTAAGCATTTGTTTACTTCTGAAATTAATTTTAGGGGTTGACTACTTATTGACTCAAGACATTTCAATATTTCATATTTCATACAATTTGAAAAATAAAATTCCACTTTGGCATTATGGGGTAATCAGGTTGTAACACAACAAAATGTTTAAAAAAAGTCCAGGGGTGTGTGAATACTTTCTAAAGTTAAATACAGTGCATTTTATGAATCCAAAAATTCACATTTGGGAGGCTGTTCCTTTACATGGTGTGATAACTGATACTTTGGTAAATCAAAACACATATTTAATATTATTTCCGTTACTTATATTGAAGATATTACTTATATACTGGAAGCCAAATGATCATCCAATGTTACGATAAAGGAAGAATCAAATGCTTTATTATTGGAATATTGAAAAATAATCTTGCTACAGACAGAAATAACATGGTGCAATTTGAAGTCCTATTGGGTAGAGTCTAAAAAGTATGAGAGCCACATTGGGTGTGGATAGGGTGGGAACATGTGGGTCTGAGAGAGTGTGATGTCATTAATGTATGTGAAAATGTATGTCTGTAAAAGTTACGTTGTTTATTGTTTTTGTATGTACAGTTGAAGTCGGAAGTTTACATACACGTAGGTTGGAGTCATTAAAAACCATTTTTCAAACACTCTTGTAAACAAAGTATAATTTTGGTAAGTCTGTTAGGACATCTACTTCGTGCATGACACAAGTCATTTTTCCAACAATTGTTTAGAGACAGATTATTTCAATTATAATTCACTGTATCACAATTCCAGTGGGTTAGAAGTTTACACACACTCGGTTGAATGTGCCTTTAGTAAACAGCTTGGAAAATTCCAGAAATTTGTCATGGCTTTAGAAGCTTCTGATAGGCTAATTGACCTAATTTGAGTCAATTGGGGGTGTACCTGTGGATGTATTTCAAGGCCTACCTTTAAACTCAGTGCCTCTTTGCTTGACATCATGGGAAAATCAAAAGAAATCAGCAAAGACCTCAGAAAAAAAATTGTAGACCTCCACAAGCATGGTTCATCCTTGGGAGCAATTTCCAAATGCCTGAAGGTACCACGTTTATCTGTACAAACAAGAGTATGCAAGTATAAACACCATGGGACCATGCAGCTGTCATACCGCTCAGGAAAGAGACGCGATCGATCTCCTAGAGATGAACGTACTTTGGTGAGAACAGTGCAAATCAATCCCAGAACAACATCAAAGGACCTTCTGAAGATGCTGGAGGAAACAGGTACAAACGTAACTATATCCACAGTAAAACGAGTCCTATATCGACATAACCTGAAAGGCAGCTCAGCAAGGAAGATGCCACTGCTCCAAAACTGCCATAAAAAAGCCAGACTACGGTTTACAACTGCACATGGATCATAGTTTTTGGAGAAATGTTCTCTGGTCTGATGAAACAAAAATAGAACTGTTTGGCATTAATGACCATCTTTACATTTGGAGGAAAAAGGAAGAGGCTTGCAAGCCGAAGAACACCATCCCAAACGTGAAGCACGGGGGTGGCAGCATCATGTTGGGGGGGGGTAATTTTCTGCAGGAGAGACTGGTACACTTCACAAAATAGATGCCATTGTGAGAAAGGAAAAGTATGTGGATATATTGAAGCAACAGAATAAGACATCAGTCAGGAAGTTAAAGCTTGGTTGCATATGGGTATTCCAAATGGACAATGACCCGAAGCATTCTTCCAAAGTTGTGGCAAAATGGCTTAAGGACAACAAAGTCAAGGCATTGGAGTGGCCATCACAAAGCCCTGACCTCACTCCTATAGAACAATTTACGATCAAGGAGGCCTACAAACCTGACTCCGTTACACAAGCTCTGTCAGGAGGAATGGGGCAAAATCCCCAACCTATTGTGGGAAGCTTGTGGAAGGCTACCCAAAATGTTTGACCCGAGTTACACAATTTCAAGGCAATGCTACCAAATACTAATTGAGTGTATGTAAACTTCTGACCCACTGGGAATGTGATGAAATAAATAAAAGCTGAAATAAATAATTCTCTCTACTATTATTCTGACATTTCACATTCTTAAAATAGAGTGGTGATCCTAACTGACCTAAAACAGGGAATTTTTACTTGGATTAAATGTCAGGAATTGTGAAAAACTGAGTTTAAATGTATTTGGCTAAGGTGTATGTAAACATCCGATTTCTACATTTTTTGTTCGTTGAAAAAAACGTTACAAAAAATTGCAAAAAAATATATACATGACCAGTCAAAAGTTTGGACACACCTACTCATTCAAGTGTTTTCCTTTATTTTTACTATTTTCTACATTATAGAATAATAGTGAAAATATCAACACTATGAAATAACACATATGGAACAATTTTGTAACCCAAAAAGTGTTTATTCTTCAAGATTCTTCAAAGTAGCCACCCTTTGCCTTGATGACAGCTTTGCACACTCTTGGCATTCTCTCAACCAACTTCATGAGGAAGTCACCTGGAATGCATTTCAATTAAGAGGTGTGCCTAAAAGTTCATCTGTGGAATTTCCATCATTCTTAAAGTGTTTGAGCCAGTCATTTGTGTTGTGACATGGTAGGGGTGTTATACAGAAGATAGCCCTGTTTGGTAAAAAACAACAAGTCCATATTATGGCAAGAACAGCTCAAATAAGCAAAGAGAAATGACAGACCATCATTGCTTTCAGTCATTGTGTCACGCCCTGGTCTTAGTATTTTGTGTTTTCTTTATTATTTTGGTCAGGCCAGGGTGTGACATGGGTTAATTATGTGGTGTGTTTTGTCTTGTTTTTTTTGTAGGTATTGGGATTATGGTATAGTGGGGCTATCTAGAAAAGTCTATGGTTGCCTGAAGTGGTTCTCAATCAGGGGCAGGTGTTTATCGTTGTCTCTGATTGGGAACCATATTTAGGCAGCCATATTCTTTGAGTGTTTGGTGGGTGATTGTTTCTGTCTCTGTGTTTCCACCAGATAGGGCTGTTTTGGTTTTTCCACATTTATTGGTTTTGTTAGCCTATTCATGTGTAGTTTCTTTATTAAAGAACCATGAATAATAACCACGCTGCATTTTGGTCCGCCTCTCCTTCGACACAAGAAAACCGTTACACATTGCGGAAAATCTCAAGAACTTTGAAAGTTTCTTCAAGCGCAGTCGCAAAAACCATCAAGCGCTATGATGAAACTGGCTCTCATGAGGACCGCCACAGTAAAGGAAGACCCAGAGTTACCTCTGCAACAGAGGATAAGCTCATTAGAGTTACCAGCCTGTGAAATTGCAGCCCAAATAAATGCTTCACAGAGTTCAAGTAACAGACACATCGCAACATCAACTGTTCAGAGGATACTGCGTGAATCAGGCCTTGATGGTCGAATTGCTGCAAAGAAACCACTACTAAAGGACACCACTAATAAGAAGAGATTTGCTTTGACCAAGAAACACAAACAATGGACATTAGACCAGAAATTTGTCCTTCGGTCTGTTGAGTCGTGTCTAAGCGACACAGAGTAGGTGAACTGATCATCACCGCATGTGTGGTTCCCACAGTGAAGCATGGAGGAGGAGGTGTGGGGGTGCTTTGCTGGTGACCCTGTCTGTGATTTATTTAGAATTCAAGGCACACTTAACCAGCATTGCTACCACAGCATTCTGCAGCGATACGCCATCCCATCTGGTTTGGGTTTAGTGGGACTATAATTTCTTTTTCAACAGGACAATGACTCAACACACCTCCAGGCTGTGTACGGACTATTTGACCAAGGAGAGTGGTCGAGTGCTACAGCAGATGACCTGTTCTCCACAATCACCCAACCTCAACCCAATTGAGATGGTTTGGGATGAGTTGGACACCAGAGTGAAGGAAAAGCAGCAACAAGTGCTCAGAATATGTGGGAAGTCCTTCAAGAAGGTTGGAAAAGCATTCCTCGTGAAGCTGGTTGAGAGAATGCCAAGAGTGTGCAAAGCTGTCAACAAGGCAAAGGGTTGCTACTTTGAAGATATACTGAATTTTGATTTGTTTAACACTTTTTTGGTTACAACATGGTTCCATGTGTTATTTCATAGTTTTGATATCTTCACTATTATTCTACCTGTTATTATACCTGCAGAAAAATGTTTTAAAAAATAAAGAAAAAACCTTGAATGAGTAGATGTTTCCACACTTTTGACTGGTACTAGTTAAAATAGTTAAATAAAGGTTAAAAAATACTGTATATTTTGTGGGGTTGGTGGGGAGGGACCCTTGCTCAGACTTTGTGGTGGGGCACCACGAATCTGCGCTCTGCCACTGACCACTATCAACCAGTCTGGGAAAGGAAAGGAGAGGAGAAGAGAATGATACCACACACGATCATGTTTACAGTAAACCACTGATACAACAAATGTTGACTTTTAGTTTCTTCCAAAAGGAAGATAAGCAAAAGAAGTAAATTCATCTAAGATCATCTAACATCCGACGACTTTGATTTGGATCTGAGAGATGAAAGAAGGGAGGCGAGGTGAGGCTAGGAAAGTTATTTAACAACTCTCGTTAGTTATTATTCTAATCCAATCTCAATGATCCTCCAGATGAAGAAAAAAAAAACTCTGCCCCTGACCCCATCCGAAAGAAGACAAGAGCTGAAAAGGAGAACAAGAGGCTGGGGGGGTACCCAGCATTTACATACTTAATGAACACTGTTTCAATGGGTTACCATCAGCAACCAAAGTAGCTACAGAAAACATTCCCATGTCATTCTTTCTTAGTCCCCTGTGTGTGTGTGTGTGTGTGTGTGTGTGTGTGTGTGTGTGTGTGTGTGTGTGTGTGTGTGTGTGTGTGTGTGTGTGTGTGTGTGTGTGTGTGTGTGTGTGTGTGTGTGTGTGTGTGTGTGTGTGTGTGTGTGTAAGTTTGACGGAATGTGCACACACGTATTTGTCAATTTCTTTTCTTGCTTTCTGGCTGTAGTTGTCAGGTCTAGGGTGAGGGCTGTATTGGGCCATCTTAAGACCGCTTTGTGCAAACTCCTTTCACACACATTAATATAGTCCCACTGCCCCTCGGCATAAGCTACAGAGCCGGAGAGAGGGATGGGAGAAGGAGGGTGAAACTAAAAGAGAAGGAGGTAGAATGTGTGACTCAAAGGTAGAGCAGACATTTTAATGAATGTAACAATTATTAATGCCTGTGAAATGTTACATTGTCTTCTGTCTATGTATAAAAAAAACATAATAATCATGTAACTGTGATAGCAAGGGCAATTTTGTGTTTGTTTCTTGTCCGGTCCTACATCTAAGTGTTAGTTTGTATTTAACGAGGCAAGTCAGTTAAGAACAAATTGTTGTTTACATTTACGGCCTACCAGGGAACAGTGGGTTAACCGCCTTGTTCAGGGGCAGAACGGCAGATTTTTGCCTTGGGGATTCAATCCAGCAACCTTTCGGTTACTGGCACACCTGCCGTCACCTACGCAGTCACCTAGGGAGTGAGTCACAGTCAAGACCTAAAGGGGGTTCAGACCATTGTGGTAAACGCTACTGTAACCCAGACAGAATCCAATAGAGGCTGACACACACACACACAGTCACACAGTCTCAGCTGAGCAAGGCCTACAGGGCTCAGAAGGCTGACAGGGCTCAGCAGGGCCTACAGGGCTTTGTGTGGTGCGATACCTCCATCATGTGGCCAATATTGTAACTGATTGAGGAGACGGGAAGGAGGGCAGAAGAAGTGCTTCAGAGAAATGGCAGAATGTATATTATGCAGGACCTTGACTTCAGTGGGGGAAAAAGTACCCAATTGTCATACTTGAGTAAAAGTAAAGCAACCTTAATAGAAAGACTCAAGAAAATTGAAAGTCACCCAGTAAAATACTACTTGAGTAAAAGTCTAAAAGTATTTGATTTTAAACATACTTAAGTATCCAAAGTAAATCTAATTGCAAAAATATACGTAAGTATGGAAAGTAAAAGAACAGACCATGGTGTTATGCTGTAAATCCAAATTTACCAGATTTGCCAGTTATTGCTGTGCAATGTTACCCCAGTCTTCCACCAAGGCACCTGCAAGTTCCCAGACAGTTCTGGGGGGAATGGCCCTAGCCCTCACCCCTCCGATCCAACAGGTCCCTGACGTGCTCAATGGGATTGAGATCCGGGCTCTTCGCTGGCCATGGCAGAACACTGACATTCCTGTCTTGCAGGGAATCACACACAGAACGAGCTGTATGGCTGGTGGTATTGCCATGCTGGAGGGTCATGTCAGGATGAGCCTGCAGGAAGGGTACCACATGAGGGAGGAGGATGTCTTCCCTGTAACGCACAGCGTTGAGATTGCCTGCAACGACAACAAGCTCAGTCCAATGATGCTGTGACACACCGCCCCAGACCATGACGGACCCTCCACCTCCAAATTGATCCCGCTCCAGAGTACAGACCTCGGAGTAACGCTCATTCCTTCAACGATAAGCGCAAAAACTGCGACTCATCAGTGAAGAGCATTTTTTCCCAGTCCTGTATGGTCCAGCAATGGTGGATGTACCGATCCTGTGCAGGTGTTGTTACGTGTGGTCTGCCACTGCGAGGACGATCAGCTGTCCATTCTGTCTCCGTGTAGCGCTGTCTTAGGCATCTCACAGTATGGACATTGCAATTTATTGCCTCCTTGCAGCATGCCTAAGGCATGTTCATGCAGATGAGCAGGGACCCTGGTTATCTTTCTTTTGGTGTTTTTCAGAGTCAGTAGAAAGGCCTCTTTAGTGTCCTACGTTTTCATAACTGTGACCTTAATTATCTACCGTCTGTAAGTTGTTAGTGTCTTAACGACCGTTCCACAGGGGCGTGTTCATTAATTGTTTATGGTTCATTGAACAAGCATGGGAAACAGTGTTTAAACCCTTTTCAATGAAGACCTGTGAAGTTTTTGGGATTTTTTTGCTGAGTTTAGAATTAAACAATTAGCATGGTCTTTGAGGAGCTGTTTCATTGAATTATTAACATGGTCCACGTCAGAGCTCTGGTCCACAATAATTCTGCTGGAAACATTCTTGAAACATTGAGGCTATCCTGTAACGTATCTAGTAACATTCTTTCAATGTTATCCCTGTGTTGTGTGGTGTTCTGTGTTGTTATTTGTGAGCATGGCCCCGTGTCTCCTGTGTGGCTGAGAGGACGGGTAGAGAGAGACAGGGTGATCCTCCAGAGGAGAGAGGGAACAGTCTTATTTAACCAATCCACAGCCTAGCGGGGACTCTTTGATATACGCACCATGAATATCAATCAGCTCACTGGACGAAGGGCACCACTGCAAGACCCTGATCCAGACAGACCCCCTAGAAATAGCATTTGACCTTGTGGGGACTAACAAAATGTCCCCAGTTGGTAAAATGTTTGTTCTTCTATTGCACACACACACACAACCGCTATGGCACAGCGCCATGCTGGGGTGCCATGGCAACTCAAATCAATCTAGCGCTGGAGTCAAATCTGCTGCAGTTGCCTGTCTCATGTGCTGCCCAAACATACACAACTCTAATTTACTGCTCCACCTCTGATTGCTGCCAGCTCTGAAAAAACATGCTTGTCTGGCCCATCTCTTTCTCCCTCCCTCTCTCTTTCATCTCTCCACTCCCCCTCTCTTTCCATCTCTAGCTCTCTCTCTCCACCTCCTCTCTTTCCATCTCCAACTCTCTCTCTCCATTCCCCCTCTCTTTCCATCTGCAACTCTCTCTCTCCACTCCCCCTCTCTTTCCATCTCCAACTCTCGCTCTCCACTCCCCCTCTCTTTCCATCTGCAACTCTCTCTCTCCACTCCCCCTCTCTTTCCATCTGCAACTCTCTCTCTCCACTCCCCCTCTCTTTCCATCTCCAACTCTCTCTCCCTCTCCATCTCCCTCTCTCCATTCCCCCTCTCTTTCCATCTCTCTCCCTCTCCCTCTCTTCTCCTTTACCTCATATCATCAAGAGAGCACTGTAACCTGCCATGATACCTGGTTCCTCAGAAACGAGAACAAAAGTAATATGAAACAAAGCCAAGAGGGGCATTTGGCCATTAATAAAGAGGAAACATCTTCAAATTCAACAGCGCTAACACCTTGGCTGAGTTACGCTCCAACAATGACACTTCAAAGGGGGAGGAGGAGTGGAGGAGAAAGGGAGAGAGATTAGACAGTTTAGGAAGGCCTCAAAGGGAGAGGGAGAGTGTGAAAAAAGAGAGCAGGAGATCGGGGGGGGGGGCAGCTAGAGAGAGATGGGTGGGACAGCGAGTGAGAGAGAGAGAGAGAGAGAGAGGATGAGAAGATGAGAGAGAGAGATGAGGCAAAACAACAACGATATATGCACCTGACTAATGTCAAGGTGTTGGAAAGTGTTCTTATGGACAGGGATGAGATGGCTTGGGTTGAGATGAGATGGCTTGGGTCATATGAAATCGCATCAGAAAACCTACAGTGCCTTAATGTTGCTGTTATAAGTATGATATAACATGTGCAGTAAGCGGTTGTTTGAAGATTGTTCAATCAACCAATCGCTATGCTTTTGTCAGCCCTAATTGATGAAATTAGAGAAAAAATAAACACATTTTATATACAGCTGCTGCACATACTAATGGACTGCAGTATACAGACGCACACGCACGCACACACAGACAGACAGACAGACAGACAGACAGACAGACAGACAGACAGACAGACAGACAGACAGACAGACAGACAGACAGACAGACACACACACAGACACACACGCACACACACACACACACACACACACACACACACACACACACAGACAGAGACAGACGCACACGCACGCACACACAGACAGAAAGACACACACGCACTCACACACACACACACAGACAGACAGACGCACACCAACGCACACGCAGACACACACAGACACACACAGACAGACACAGACACACACAGACACACACACACACACACACAGACAGACGCACACGCACACACAGACAGACACACACACAGACAGACACACACGCACACACAGACAGACACACACAGACGCACACACAGACGCACACACACACACAGACACACACACACAGACAGACACACACACACACACACACACACACAGACAGACAGACAGACAGACAGACAGACAGACAGACAGACAGACAGACAGACAGACAGACAGACAGACAGACAGACAGACAGACAGACAGACAGACAGACAGACAGACAGACAGACAGACAGACAGACAGACAGACAGACAGACAGACAGACAGACAGACGCACACGCACACACAGACAGACGCACACGCACACACAGACAGACACACACACACAGAGACAGACACACACACACAGAGACAGACACACACACACACAGAGACACACACAGGAACCTACTGTACGAAGCAAAATGGCCACCATTCAAATAATTTATACTCATTAATATGTCACTTTGCTTGACATTGTGAAAACATGGCTGCCTGGGATGTGCAAAGTGTACATTAAATGATTGACTGCAGTATAATGAATGCTGTGAGCTGTTGTTGATGTTGTTGTTGTTGTGAAGAACTCACGAAGAGAAAGAGCTGCAAAATGTTAACAGAACAACAAACACAACAGAAGTTATTACTGCTCAGTCTGTATCTGAAACCAAAATGACAGGTTTCGTTTGTCTGAACAGGCTGCATGCCTGGATTTTATGGAAAATGAAGAGCAAGAGACAAGGATGTGAATGACAGAGAAAATAAATTACTTTCAATGAGAAAACAAAACTCACAAGCATTGATATAACATGTAGAAACCTCAGTCACCCTCTCTTTGCCTAAAATAACAACCGTTGTTCTTATTATGGAAATATAGTGTGAGCTGAACGATGCAGTGCATAAGTGGAACAGATTGCCATGAACTAGATAGAAGAAAGAATAGACCTTACAATAAGCGATTCAGACAGTCAAACTGTCCCCGTTAGCGTCATTGTCTGGTAAAGGTTGTGTTGTAGACTTGAAGTCAATTGGTTGTTACTAGTGTATGTCCTGAAATAATTTTACAAGTAACTATTGAGATATTTTGTAGTCACGTTGCGAAAGTTGGAAGCGGTGTTTTTCTGGATCAAACGCGCCAAAATAATGGATATTTTGGATATATATTGACGGAATTATTCGAACAAAAGGACCATTTGTGATGTTTATGGGACATATTGGAGAGCCAACAAAAGAAGCTTGTCAAAGTTAAGGCATGAATTATATTTTTATTTCTGCATTTTGTGTCGTGCCTGCAGGGTTGAAATATGCTTCTCTCTCTTTGTTTACTGTGGTGCTATCCTCAGATGATAGCATTGTTTGCTTTCACCGAAAAACCTTTTTGAAATCTGACATGTTGGCTGTATTCACACCAAATGTAGCTTTAATTTGCTATCTTATATGTGCGACTTCGATTTTTATAGTAATTTATTTGAATTTGGCGCTCTGCATTTTCTCTGGCTTTTGGCCAGGTGTGACGCAACCACACCAATATCCCAGAGAGGTTAACAGGTGTGCCTTTTTAAAAGTTAATTTGTGGATTTCTTTCCTTCTAAATGTGTTTGAGCCAATCAGTTGTGCTTTGACAAGGTAGGATGGCTATACAGAAGATAGGCATTTTTGGTAAAAGACCAAGTCCATATTATGGCACGAACAGCTCAAATAAGCAAAGAGAATGATGAAAAAGGGGGAGGCTTGCAAGCCGAAGAACACCATCCCAACCATGAAGCACGGGGGTGGCAGCATCATGTTGTGGGGGTGCTTTGCTGCAGGAGGGACTGGTGCACTTCACAAAATAGATGGCATCAAGAGGTAGGAAAAGTATGTGGATAAATTGAAGAAACAGCTCAAGACATCAGTCAGGAAGTTACAGCTTGGTCGCAAATGGGTCTTCCAAATGGACAAAGACCCCAAGCAAACTTCCAAAGTTGTGGCAAAATGGCTTAAGGACAGCAGGGTCAAGGTAGTGACCATCACAAAGCCCTGACCTCAATCCTATAGAACATGTGTGGGCAGAACTGAAAAAGCATGTGCAAGCAAGGAGGCCTACAAACCTGACTCAGTTACACCAGCTCTGTCAGGACGAATGGGCCAGAATTCAACCCAACTTATTGTGGGAAGCTTGTGGAAGGGTACCCAAAACTTCTGACCCACTGGGAATGTGATGAAGGAAATAAAAGCTGAAATAAATAATTCTCTGTACTGACATTTCATTTTTTTTAATAAAGTGGTGATGCTAACTGACCTAAGCCAGGGAAATTGTATTAGGATTAAATGTCAGGAATTGTGAAAAACTGAGTTTAAATGTATTTGGCTAAGGTGTATGTGAACTTCTGACTTCAGCTGTTGGCATACAGAGGCCCATTATCAGCAACCATCACTCCTGCGTTCCAATGGCATGTTGTGTTAGCTAATCTTAGTTTGTCATATTAAAAGGCTAATGGATAAGTAGAAAACCAGTTTGCAATTATGTTAGCACAGCTGAAAACGATTGTTCTGTTTAAAGAAGCAACACAACTGGTCTTCGTTTGACTAGTTGAGTATCTGGAGCATCAGCATTTGTGGGTTCGATTACAGGCTCAAAATGGCCAGAAACAAATAACCTTCTTCTGAAATTCATCAGTCTATTCTTGTTCTGAGAAATGAAGGTTATTCCATGCGAGAAATTGCCAAGAAACTGAAGATCTAGTACAACGCTGTGCACTGCACCCTTCACAGAACAGCAAAAAATTGGCTCTAACCAGAATAGAAAGACGAGTGTGAGGCGCCGGTGCACAACTGAGCAAGAGGACAAGTACATTGCTGAGCAAGAGGACAGGTCTTTGCTAGGTAAAGCCTCACCTTATCTCAGCTCACTGGTCACCATAGCAGCACCCTCCCGTAGCACGCGCTCCAGCAGGTATATTTCACTGGTCACCCCCAAAGCCAGTTCCTCCTTTGGTCGCCTTTCCTTCCAGTTCCCTGTTGCCAATGACTGGAACAAATTGCAAAAATGGCTGAAGCTGGAGACTCAAATCTCCCTCACTAACTTTAAGCACCAGCTGTCAGAGCAGCTCACAGATCACTGCACCTGTACATAGCCCATCTGTAAATAGCCCATCCAATTACCTCATCCCCATACTGTTTTTTTTTCTCCTTTGCACCCCATTATCTCTACTTGCACATTCATCTTCTCCACATCTATCAATCCAGGGTTTAATTGCTAAATTATAATTATTTCACCACCATGGCCTAATTATTGCTTTACCTCCCTTATCTTACCTCATTTGCACATACTGTATATAGACTTTTTCTATTGACTGTATGTTTTTTTTTTATTCCATGTGTAACTCTTATTGTTTGTGTTGCACTGCTTTCCTTTATCTTGGCCAGGTCGCAGTTGTAAATGAGAACTTGTTCTCAACTAGCTTAACTGGTTAAAAATTGTAATTAAAACAAACATTAGTGTCTAGTTTGATAAACAGACGCCTCACAAGTCCTCAACTGGCAGCTTCATTAAATAGTACCCTGCAAGTCTCAACGTCAACAGTGAAGAGGAAACTCCGGGATGCTGGCCTTCTAGGCAGACTTGCTCTGTCCAGTGTCTGTTCTTTTGACCATCTTTTCTTTTTATTGGCCAGTCTGAGATATGTCTTTTTCTATGCTACTCTGCCTAGAAGGCCATCATCCCAGAGTCGCCTCTTCACTGTTGACTTTGAGACTTGTGTTCTGGGGAGCGCGCAATTTGATGACATGCATGCACAATGACTAAGTTGGATGACAAATCAGCAGAACTCATTGAAGTCGATGACCTAATGACCTCAGGTGATGAAGATGGAAATATTCTTCGCAAGAGAAGGAAACCTCATCACTGAATCTCTCGCTCCCTACTCAAGACCTCTATCTGCAAACCATGACAGATGAGTAGGAGTTCGAAGTGAGCAAGTGCGACACTCACGTGTCTAAAATCAGTACTCTAAGTGCTCAAGTGGACTCTGCAATGCAGCAGAATACCACCCTTAGGTAACATCTGGAGGAATTCCAGAACAGTCACCCGCTACAGAGTGACTATCCAACCAAGCAACCGGAGTTCGGTACTCAAAAGAGTGAAGAAGAAAGAATGTTTCAGACTTTGCCTACCTCATGTGTCCCTCAGTCTTCTCCTCTTCGCCATTCGGCACAGAGTAATATGGCGCCTACTCCCCATATTAGGCGAGACATGGCTCTCATGAGGAGACAGGCAGACATGGCTCTCATGAGGAGACAGGCAGACATGGCTCTCAAGAGAAGACAGGCTATGTGCTCACTGCCCACAAAATGAGGTGGAAACTGAGTTGCACTTCCTAACCTCCTGCCCAATGTGTGACCATATTAGAGATACATATTTCCCTCAGATTACACAGATCCACAAAGAATTCGAAAACAAACCCAATTTTGATAAACTCCCATATCTACTGTGTGAAATTCCACAGTGTGCCATCACAGCAGCAAGATTTGTGACCTGCAGCCACTAGAAAAGGGCAACCAGTGAAGAACAAACACCATTGTAAATACAACACATATTTATGCTTATTTATTTTCCCTTGTGTACCCTTACTCATTTGTACATCGTTGCAACACTGTATATATACGTAATATGACATTTGAAATGTAATTATTATTTTGAAACTTCTGTATGTGTAATGTTTACTGTTCATTTTTATTGTTAATTTCACTTTGTATATTATCTACCTCACTTGCTTTGGCAATGTTAACACATGTTTCCCATGCCAATAAAGCCCTTGAATTGAATTGAATTGAATTGAATTGAATTGAGAGAGAGAGAGGTTCTCCTTGAAGGAGTTTGTTCTTTGTTGTTGTCCTTTCTTCTAATTTGACTGTTTGCACGTGCTGTTTCTGTGAAGATGAGCAATTAAATACTTTAATTGAATTGAAATCAAATTGATAAGGGTTGTCTCATGGGTTAGTGATGGGGATGTAGTCGAACGTTGAGCATCTGAGCACACAAATACTGTGAACTCAAACTGCTCTCCAGAACTTTCCAGGGCACAACAATGCTAAATGTGATACTTTTTGCTGCAACAATGCCAAATTCAATTAGGGTAATAATCAATAACCAAATTATGTGAAATAAAACATGTTGTGGATTAACATGCTACAAGCACTATCCCTAATACTTATAACATTCTATAAAGCATTGGCCCTAGTAATAATAAAATTATACAAAGCATTGGCCCTTGAACTAATACAATTCTATAAAGCATTGGCCCTAGTGCTAATAACATTCTATAAAGCATTGGCCCTTGTGCTAATAACATTCTATAAAGCATTGGCCCTAGTGCTAATAACATTCTATAAAGCATTGGCCCTAGTGCTAATAACATTCTATAAGCATTGGCCCTGGTGCTAATCACATTCTATAAAGCATTGGCCCTAGTGCTAATAACATTCTATAAAGCATTGGCCCTAGTGCTAACAACATTCTATAAAGCATTGGCCCTAGTGCTAATAACATTCTATAAAGCATTGGCCCAAGTGCTAATAACATTCTATAAAGCATTGGCCCTAGTGCTAATAACATTCTATAAGCATTGGCCCTGGTGCTAATCACATTCTATAAAGCATTGGCCCTAGTGCTAATCACATTCTATAAAGCATTGGCCCTAGTGCTAATCACACTCTATAAAGCATTGGCCCTAGTGCTAATAACATTCTATAAAGCATTGGCCCTAGTGCTAATAACATTCTATAAAGCATTGGCCCTAGTGCTAATAACATTCTATAAGCATTGGCCCTAGTGCTAATAACATTATAAAACCATTGGCAGAAGACTCTAGGCCCTAGGGTACGATATTACTCAAGGTCCTGGCTAGCTGAGCTTAAGATATTGTCTAAAAAGGCCCTGTCTAAAAAGGCCCTGTCTAAAAAGACAGGGCCTTGGCACAATGTAATGGAGAATAACAGAATCCCTGCTTCAGGCGGAGGGAGGGAGCAAGGGATATTCACCAGCACCACAATGACAGATAGAATGAAAAAGAGAGAGAGAGAATGAGAGAGAGCGAGATGGATTGGGACAACTGTTGCTGCTTGCAATTAGCATCCATCTTTTTCAGAGAGGGACAGAGAGAAGAAAAAGTGATAAAGGGAGAGAGAGGGAAAGGATTGCAACAACTGTTCCTGCTTGAATCTGAAATTCACTGACTTGTGCCTATTTCTCCTCTAATTGGGAACCTTTAAAAAAAAAATTCTACTCTACATGCTTTTGCCTCTCCATTATTTTTCAGAGTTTTCTTTATTTCCTTCACAGTCACACAGGGGGAAGGCAAGGCAAAGAGTTGGGGAAGGAGCGAGTCAGTTCTGTGGCTCTTAATAGTGACCTTGTAACAGTCATAAGGGCATAAAATCAGCAGAAGCCAAGGCAGGTTGATGTGCAGGTGGATGTGCTCAGATTTATTTACAGGGCTTGGCGAACCAATGGTGAAAGTGCCATATCATACAAAATATCCAAGTAGCTTTACAAAATGTACATGGGCAGCAGCCCTATACCAGGCTTAACCTGGCCTGTCTAAATGGACACAGGTAGAGGGCAAGACTGCACCACCTCCCCTTGAGAAACCAAATGTGTCTAACAGGAGCTCAAACAGGTACAGTACATATACAGTAAGTACCTGGACCATATAATTACCCAATTGGCAATTACAACCAATAAAATGGTTCTACAGTGTAAAAGGCAATTCCACATCAATTGCTACATTTGTCTTAATCAGACTTGATGATTATATTTCATCACCGTTCATAAGTGGAAGTCATTTTCTCGTACTCAATGTACTGACTCTAAAGCTTGGCGCGCAGGCCACACAGCCTATTTCTATGAGCACTGAGGCAGCACGCTCCTATTATGCACAACCAGAATGACAGATGATAAAAATTGCTAGCTGACCCCTGACACCCTTAGCTCTCTATGGCAGATCGATTTCATATTTTGCCACATTTCTGCTGAGGTCTGAGTGGCAAACAAGGTTCATATAAACCAGTGCTGTTGAAAACAAAATGCTAGCTAGAAGCAAGAGGAAATCATGTGTTTTAATAAAAACATACACTCTTCGATAAAACAAGGTCTACATAGAACCTTTTGGTCAATTCAAAATGTAACTGCCATTCCGATTCAAAAACCAACTCATTCCAGCATGAACATGCAAGTGGATGGTGGTTGAACTTGCAAGTAGCCTACCAATAAGCACTATTTTTCACCGTATTAAAGGTAAGCAGAGTTGATTATTTGTCCTCCAAACACGACGAGTTGAGTTTTTACCAAAAAGTTATATTTTGGTTTCATCTGACCATATGACATTCTCCCAATCTTCTTCTGGATCATCCAAATGCTCTCTAGCAAATTTCAGACGGGCCTGGACATGTACTGGCTTAAGCAGGGGGACACGTCTGGCACTGCAGGATTTGTGTCCCTGGCACCGTAGTGTGTTACTGATGGTAGGCTTTGTTACTTTGGTCCCAGCTCTCTGCAGGTCATTCACTAGGTCCCCCCGTGTGGTTCAGGGATTTTTGCTCACCACTCTTGTGATCATTTTGACTCCACGGGGTGAGATCTTGCATGGAGCCCCAGATCGAGGGAGATTATCAGTGGTCTTGTATGTCTTCCATTTCCCAATAATTGCTCCCACAGTTGATTTCTTCAAACCAAGCTGCTTACCTATTGCAGATTCAGTCTACAATTTTGTTTCTGGTGTCCTTTTACAGCTCTTTGGTCTTGGCCGAAGTAGAGTTTGGAGTGTGACTGTTCGAGGTTGTGGACAGGTGTCTTTTATACAGATAACAAGTTAAAACAGGTGCCATTAATACAGGTAACGAGTGGAGGACAGAAGAGCCTCTTAAAGAAGAAGTTACAGGTCTGTGAGAGCCAGAAATCTTGCTTGTTTGTAGGTGACCAAATACTTATTTTCCACCATAATTTGCAAATAAATTCATTAAAAATCCTACAATGTGATTTTCTGGATTTTTTTTCTCTTTTTGCGTGTCATAGTTGAAGTGTACCTATGATGAAAATTACAGGCCTCTCTCATCTTTTTAAGTGGGAGATCTTGCACAATTGGTGGCTGACTAAATACTTTTTTGCCCCACTGTAAGTAGGTCTTCTATATCATAATAATTACACCGTATGTCTGCATAGTATTTTGTCTTCATTTTGGCAGATTAACTTGTGCTTATTTCTAAAGATTAACTCATGTTTTTGCTCCTTCTATCTTATTCTCTGGAACCAGTTAGGCAACAACCCATACTGTACTGGCGATAGGCTTCCCAGCGGCTAAGGAGTTGGATCTCTGGTCATAAGGTGGCTGGGTCGAAACCCAGAACGAAAAAATGGTTGTAAATGATCTGACAACTGAATGGCTGCTTGGTTCACATTCTCAAAGAATTCCCCTACATTTGGACTCTTGACCAATTCCCTTAATTAACCCCACAACACTCATCCAGGGGAGCTGCACTGCAGCTTCAACCTGAACTGTATGTGTGAGGTCTGCTGTTTGGGGGGCGGGTTGAGAATGTGAACTGTATGTGTGAGGTCTGCTGTTTGGGGGGAGGGTTGAGAATGTGAACTGTATGTGTGAGGTCTGCTGTTTGGGGGCGGGTTGACAATGTGAACTGTATGTGTGAGGTCTGCTGTTTGGGGGCGGGTTGACAATGTGAACTGTATGTGTGAGGTCTGCTGTTTGGGGGAGGGTTGAGAATGTGAACTGTATGTGTGAGGTCTGCTGTTTGGGGGGCGGGTTGACAATGTGAACTGTATGTGTGAGGTCTGCTGTTTGGGGGGAGGGTTGAGAATGTGAACTGTATGTGTGAGGTCTGCTGTTTGGGGGGAGGGTTGAGAATGTGAACTGTATGTGTGAGGTCTGCTGTTTGGGGGGCGGGTTGACAATGTGAACTGTATGTGTGAGGTCTGCTGTTTGAGAAGGGAGCAGAAGACACACATATTGTTGTTCGCTGTAACTAATGGAATATTGTATTGTAAAGAATTCAGCCTTGACGTGGGGCATTGTTCAAACAAAGCGATGCCTCCCTGAGCCACTAGTGCACATTTCTAAACTATTTTTGCATATAATGACCATACATTTAAAAAACTATGCTGGTATTCTTTTGTCCGTTATTTCATTGTTTATTCAATTATATTATTAGCAAATATTATTTAATAGTAGTAGCCACAATTCATAAATGGCACCGTGCAGGTTTCTATATGGAATTATTTTGGGTCAGTGAAGAACCTCTAGGGTTCTTATCAAAGAACCCTATAAAATGGTTCTATATATAACTTTTAGGGGTTCCATATATGAAGCAAGCAATAGAACCCATTTCACCCCCCCCCCCTTTAAGATTTAGATGCACTATTGTAAAGTGACTGTTCCACTGGATGTCATAAGGTGAATGCACCAATCTGTAAGTCGCTCTGGATAAGAGCGTCTGCTAAATGACTTAAATGTAAATGTAAATGTATAAGGAACCTTTTTTCTAAGAGTGTCAGTCAAACTTTTGCAAAGTATGCAACAGCAGATAAGACTTGACAAACCATGAAATAGATTCATGTCCATACATACAAAAGGTGGCCTATCTATGTCCACAGTGCTTGCCCTTTGAACTTCCATGTTACAGTTTTCTGTCGAAAGAGAGGAGGACCAAAATGCAGCGTGATTATCTTTAATAAAGATGATAACGTGAACAATATACAAAAACTGTGAACAACCGAAACAGCCCTATCTGGTGCAACAAACACAGAGACAGGAACAATCACCCACGAAACACTCAAAGAATATGGCTGCCTAAATATGGTTCCCAATCAGAGACAACGATAAACACCTGCCTCTGAGTGAGAACCACTCCAGGCAACCATAGACTTTCCTAGACTACTATACTACACCACAATCCCATAACCTACAAAAAAAACCTAGACAAAACACATCACATAAATACCCATGTCACACCCTGGCCTGACCAAAATAATAAAGAAAACACAAGATACTAAGGCCAGGGCGTGACATTCCATGTGTCGTCATCCATCGTATCATCTTTCCAGTCTAGAGATACTGGCTTAGGTGAAGGAAATACGCATTTGATCTAAAAATAGAATATATCCACGACAGTCAGACATGTTCCCTGTCTAGGCAGAGGGTGCACTTTGTATCAAGTGAATCCGATATCAAAGGCGCGGCGGAAGAGATGGGAAGGCGTGCCTCACTGCATATCTGACAGGAATCCGAAAGCTTGTTAAGCTCTGGCTCCCCTCTTAATTGATGGACAACCGTCTAACAGGCTACCAAACATACACAGCAGCAGCAGTTTTCTATCAGTATTCAGCACCGCCGTTCGCATGTATACCAGCTCATGGTGTGCGTCACTGGCGGGAATGTGGGAGAGACCTGGGAAACAGCGGGTCATCTCGACAAAGGGCTACATTTGAATGAATTTCAAGCCTGCTGTGCCATGAGCAGAATGCTTTAAGTGCCGAAATGTTTTGAAGTCGCTGTGTATTTTTATACAAAGACACTTACAAAAAAACGATTAGCTACCATCTCAATACTTATGCCCTCAAAGTAGGTATCGCATTCACCAGACACTTCCACCTATGCACAATTATGCCTGGGATCAAGGTTACATGGTAGGCTACTTATGGACATTGAAAAGAGCCCCCAGGAGCACAAGCATTGTGAGAAGCAGGTTTATCTTGTGGTTGTTTGTATCTGGCAAGTGTGTGGGAGAGAGAAAGAGAGAAACAGAGGGACAGAGAAAACAGACATGTCCTTGTGCCCTTTCTCAGTAATGTGTTTTCTAACCTGCCGTGGGCCGAGTGCAGGCCTTGGGCTGGTGGCTGGTGCAGGCCAAAGACTTCCTACGAAGACGACTCCCACCAATCAGGTCTGAGTGGTGGACCCTGGCCACTGTAGGCGACTGGGGGATGCTGGGTAGTGTACGGGACTTGGCCAATAGAGGCCTCTGCAGCTTCCTCTGCAAAGATCTGGTGGTGTGACAAATCAATAACAGTTAATCGGTAATATAACAGTACAATAATATGGTCTTTCAGCAGATACTCTTATAGTCACTTAGATTAGTAGACACTATATGGGCGGCAGGCAGCCTCGAGGTTAGACTGAGGGCCAGTAACTGAAAGGTAGCAGATTTCAATCCTGAAGCCAACAAGGTGAAAAATCTGTCGTTGTGCCCAGAGTAAGGTACTTTTGGTAAATTCACATTCACATAATAAAGTTAGCTACCTTGCTTAACATTGTCAATATGGTCAAAGTAGCTACATTATTAACATTATCAACATTATCAGTTTGTAAATGTCAAAAACGGATTTGTTGTAATTTTTAGATTGAAAAGATAAAGGTGTCATGTTTTGTCATATATTGTCTTGTCATTATGCTTTCCCTTCTGTTCGTTTCCCCCTGCTGGTCTTATTAGGTTCGTTCCCTTTTTCTATCCCTCTCTCTCCCCCTCCCTCTCTCTCCTCTCTCTGTCGTTCCGTTCCTGTCATGTTTGTCATTCATTGTCATGTCTTGTCCCTGTGCTCCCCATGCTATTCGTTTCCCTCTGCTGGTCTTGTTTGGTTCTATCCTTCTCTCTCCCCCTCCCTCTCTCACTCTCTCGCTCTCTCTTCTCTCTGTCGTTCCGTTCCTGCTCCCAGCTGTTCCTATTCCCCTAATCATCATTTAGTCTTTCCACACCTGTTCCCGATCCTTTCCCCTGATTAGACTCCCTATTTATTCCTTTGTGTTCCGTTCCTGTGCCGTCGGTTCCTTGTTTTGTATTCCATGCTGTAATTGCGTTTCGCCCTGTCCTGTCGTGTTTTTTGCCGTGATTGTGTATCACCCTGTCCTGTCGTGTTTTGTGCCTTCTTCAGACGCTGCGTGTGAGCAGGTGTCTCAGTTGACTACGGCCTGCGCCTACCCGAAGCGACCTGCAGTCTGTGGCCGCTTCTCCAGTTGTTTTCCCCTCTACTATCTAGAGGATTTCAGTTATTCGGTTTTGAGCATTAATAAACTCTGTTTCTGTTAAGTCGCGTTTGGGTCCTCCTTCACCTGCATAACAGAAGGAACCGACCAAAGAATGGACCCAGCGACTTCAGACGCTCGTTACACTGTCGTCGAGATCCAAGGAGCCATGCTCGGCAGACACGAGCAGGAATTGTCTGCTGCTCGCCATGCCGTGGAGAACCTGGCCGCTCAGGTTTCCGACCTCTCTGGACAGTTCCAGAGTCTACGTCTCGTGCCACCTGTTACTCCCTGGCCTGCCGAGTCTCCTGAACCCAGGGTTAATAACCCACCTTGCTACTCCGGGCAGCCCACTGAGTGCCGCTCCTTTCTCACGCAGTGTGAGATTGTGTTCTCTCTCCAACCCCACACATACTCTAGAGAGAGAGCTCGGGTTGCTTTCGTCATTTCACTCCTTACTGGCCGGGCTCGAGAATGGGGCACAGCTATCTGGGAGGCAAGGGCTGATTGCTCTAACAGATTCCAGAACTTTAAAGAGGAGATGATTCGGGTTTTTGACCGTTCAGTTTTTGGTGAGGAGGCTTCTAGGGCCCTGGCTTCCTTATGCCAAGGTGAACGGTCCATAACGGATTATTCCATTGAGTTTCGCACTCTTGCTGCCTCTAGTGAGTGGAACGAGCCGGCGCTGCTCGCTCGTTTTCTGGAGGGACTCCACGCAGTGGTTAAGGATGAGATTCTCTCCCGGGAGGTTCCTTCAGATGTGGACTCCTTGATTGCTCTCGCCATCCGCATAGAACGACGGGTAGATCTTCGTCACCGGGCTCGTGGAAGAGAGCTCGCATCAACGGTGTTTCCCTGCTCCGCATCGCAACCATCTCCCTCTGGCTTTGAGACTGAGCCCATGCAGCTGGGAGGGATTCGCATCTCGAATAAGGAGAGGGAACAGAGGATCACCAACCGCCTGTGCCTCTATTGCGGAGTTGCTGGACATTTTGTTATTTCATGTCCAGTAAGAGGCCAGAGCCCATCAGTAAGCGGAGGGCTACTGGTGAGCGCTACTACTCAGGTCCCTTCATCTAGATCTTGTACTACTATGTCGGTCCATCTACGCTGGACCGGTTCGGGTGCTACATGCAGTGCTTTGATTGACTCTGGGGCTGAGGGTTGTTTCATGGACGAAGCATGGGCTCGGAAACATAACATTCCTTTCAGACCGTTAGACAGGCCTACGCCCATGTTTGCCTTAGATGGTAGTCATCTTCCCAGTATCAAATTTGAGACACTACCTTTAACTCTCACAGTATCTGGTAACCACAGTGAGACTATGTCTTTTTTGATTTTCCGTTCACCGTTTACACCTGTTGTTTTGGGTCACCCCTGGCTTGTATGTCATAATCCTTCTATTAATTGGTCTAGTAATTCTATCCTATCCTGGAACGTTTCTTGTCATGTGAAGTGTTTAATGTCTGCCATCCCTCCCATTTCTTCTGTCCCTACTTCTCAGGAGGAACCTGGCGATTTGACAGGAGTGCCGGAGGAATATCATGATCTGCGCACGGTCTTCAGTCGGTCCCGAGCCAACTCCCTTCCTCCTCACCGGTCGTATGATTGTAGTATTGATCTCCTTCCGGGGACCACTCCTCCTCGAGGTAGACTATACTCTCTGTCGGCTCCCGAACGTAAGGCTCTCGAGGATTATTTGTCTGTGTCTCTTGACGCCGGTACCATAGTGCCTTCTTCCTCTCCGGCCGGGGCGGGGTTCTTTTTGTTAAGAAGAAGGACGGTACTCTGCGCCCCTGCGTGGATTATCGAGGGCTGAATGACATAACGGTTAAGAATCGTTATCCGCTTCCCCTTATGTCATCAGCCTTCGAGATTCTGCAGGGAGCCAGGTGCTTTACTAAGTTGGACCTTCGTAACGCTTACCATCTCGTGCGCATCAGAGAGGGGGACGAGTGGAAAACGGCGTTTAATACTCCGTTAGGGCATTTTGAGTACCGGGTTCTGCCGTTCGGTCTCGCCAATGCGCCAGCTGTTTTTCAGGCATTAGTTAATGATGTTCTGAGAGACATGCTGAACATTTTTGTTTTTGTCTATCTTGACGATATCCTGATTTTTTCTCCGTCACTCGAGATTCATGTTCAGCACGTTCGACGTGTTCTACAGCGCCTTTTAGAGAATTGTCTCTACGTAAAGGCTGAGAAGTGCTCTTTTCATGTCTCCTCCGTTACTTTTCTCGGTTCCGTTATTTCCGCTGAGGGCATTCAGATGGATTCCGCTAAGGTCCAAGCTGTCAGTGATTGGCCCGTTCCAAGGTCACGTGTCGAGTTGCAGCGCTTCTTAGGTTTCGCTAATTTCTATCGGCGTTTCATTCGTAATTTCGGTCAAGTTGCTGCCCCTCTCACAGCTCTTACTTCTGTCAAGACGTGTTTTAAGTGGTCCGGTTCCGCCCAGGGAGCTTTTGATCTTCTAAAAGAACGTTTTACGTCCGCTCCTATCCTCGTTACTCCTGACGTCACTAGACAATTCATTGTCGAGGTTGACGCTTCAGAGGTAGGCGTGGGAGCCATTCTATCCCAGCGCTCCCAGTCTGACGATAAGGTTCATCCTTGCGCTTATTTTTCTCATCGCCTGTCGCCATCTGAGCGCAACTATGATGTGGGTAACCGTGAACTGCTCGCCATCCGCTTAGCCCTAGGCGAATGGCGACAGTGGTTGGAGGGGGCGACCGTTCCTTTTGTCGTTTGGACAGACCATAAGAACCTTGAGTACATCCGTTCTGCCAAACGACTTAATGCCCGTCAAGCTCGTTGGGCGTTGTTTTTCGCTCGTTTCGAGTTTGTGATTTCTTACCGTCCGGGTAGCAAGAACACCAAGCCTGATGCCTTATCCCGTCTGTTTAGTTCTTCTGTGGCTTCTACTGATCCCGAGGGGATTCTTCCTTATGGGCGTGTTGTCGGGTTAACAGTCTGGGGAATTGAAAGACAGGTTAAGCAAGCACTCACGCACACTGCGTCGCCGCGCGCTTGTCCTAGTAACCTCCTTTTCGTTCCTGTTTCCACTCGTCTGGCTGTTCTTCAGTGGGCTCACTCTGCCAAGTTAGCGGGTCATCCCGGTGTTCGAGGCACTCTTGCGTCTATTCGCCAGCGCTTTTGGTGGCCGACTCAGGAGCGTGACACGCGCCGTTTCGTGGCTGCCTGTTCGGACTGCGCGCAGACTAAGTCGGGTAACTCTCCTCCTGCCGGTCGTCTCAGACCGCTCCCCATTCCTTCTCGACCATGGTCTCACATTGCCTTAGACTTCATTACCGGTCTGCCTTTGTCTGCGGGGAAGACTGTGATTCTGACGGTTGTCGATAGGTTCTCTAAGGCGGCACATTTCATTCCCCTCGCTAAACTTCCTTCCGCTAAGGAGACGGCACAAATCATTATTGAGAATGTATTCAGAATTCATGGCCTCCCGTTAGACGCCGTTTCAGACAGAGGCCCGCAATTCACGTCACAGTTTTGGAGGGAGTTCTGTCGTTTGATTGGTGCGTCCGTCAGTCTCTCTTCCGGGTTTCATCCCCAGTCTAACGGTCAAGCAGAGAGGGCCAATCAGACGATTGGTCGCATACTACGCAGCCTTTCTTTCAGGAACCCTGCGTCTTGGGCAGAACAGCTCCCCTGGGCAGAATACGCTCACAATTCGCTTCCTTCGTCTGCTACCGGGTTATCTCCGTTTCAGAGTAGTCTGGGTTACCAGCCTCCTCTGTTCTCATCCCAGCTTGCCGAGTCCAGCGTTCCCTCCGCTCAAGCGTTTGTCCAACGTTGTGAGCGCACCTGGAGGAGGGTGAGGTCTGCACTTTGCCGTTACAGGGCACAGACGGTGAGAGCCGCCAATAAACGCAGGATTAAGAGTCCAAGGTATTGTTGCGGCCAGAGAGTGTGGCTTTCCACTCGCAACCTTCCTCTTACGACAGCTTCTCGTAAGTTGACTCCGCGGTTCATTGGTCCGTTCCGTGTCTCCCAGGTCGTCAATCCTGTCGCTGTGCGACTGCTTCTTCCGCGACATCTTCGTCGCGTCCATCCTGTCTTCCATGTCTCCTGTGTTAAGCCCTTTCTTCGCACCCCCGTTCGTCTTCCCTCCCCCCTCCCGTCCTTGTCGAGAGCGCACCTATTTACAAGGTACATAAAATTATGGACATGCGTTCTCGGGGACGGGGTCACCAATACCTAGTGGATTGGGAGGGTTACGGTCCTGAGGAGAGGAGTTGGGTTCCGTCTCGGGACGTGCTGGACCGTTCGCTCATCGATGATTTCCTCCGTTGCCGCCAGGATTCCTCCTCGAGTGCGCCAGGAGGCGCTCGGTGAGTGGGGGGGGTACTGTCATGTTTGTCATTCATTGTCATGTCTTGTCCCTGTGCTCCCCATGCTATTCGTTTCCCTCTGCTGGTCTTGTTTGGTTCTATCCTTCTCTCTCCCCCTCCCTCTCTCACTCTCTCGCTCTCTCTTCTCTCTGTCGTTCCGTTCCTGCTCCCAGCTGTTCCTATTCCCCTAATCATCATTTAGTCTTTCCACACCTGTTCCCGATCCTTTCCCCTGATTAGACTCCCTATTTATTCCTTTGTGTTCCGTTCCTGTGCCGTCGGTTCCTTGTTTTGTATTCCATGCTGTAATTGCGTTTCGCCCTGTCCTGTCGTGTTTTTTTGCCGTGATTGTGTATCACCCTGTCCTGTCGTGTTTTGTGCCTTCTTCAGACGCTGCGTGTGAGCAGGTGTCTCAGTTGACTACGGCCTGCGCCTACCCGAAGCGACCTGCAGTCTGTGGCCGCTTCTCCAGTTGTTTTCCCCTCTACTATCTAGAGGATTTCAGTTATTCGGTTTTGAGCATTAATAAACTCTGTTTCTGTTAAGTCGCGTTTGGGTCCTCCTTCACCTGCATAACAGTTCCTGCTCCCAGCTGTTCCTCATTCTCCTAACTCATTCATTTAGTCTTCCCACACCTGTTCCCGATCCTTTTCCCTGATTAGAGTCCCTATTTCTTCCCTTGTTTTCCGTTCCTGTCCTGTCGGATCCTTGTATCTATTGTTCACCGTGCTGTGTTTGTGTATCGCCCAGTCGTGTCGTGTTTCCCTCAGATGCTGCGTGGTGAGCAGGTGTCTGAGTCTGCTAAGTTCAAGTGCCTTCCCGAGGCAACCTGCAGTTCAAGATCGAGTCTCCAGTCTATCCTCGTCATTACGAGTGGATATTGTGTTTTTTGATTGTATTTTACTTTACTGGATTAAAGACTCTGTTTTCGCCAAGTCGCTTTTGGGTCCTCATTCACCTGCATAACAGAAGGATCCGACCAAGGAATGGACCCAGCGACTATGGATTCTCTCTACTCTACTCTCGAGTTCCAGGGAGCGATGCTCGGCAGACACGAGCAGGAATTGTCTGCCGCTCGGCATGCCGTTGAGACCCTGGCCGCTCAGGTCTCCGACCTCTCAAGACAGTATCAGAGTCTTCGTCTCGTGTCACCAGCTACTTCCGGTTCTTCCGAGCCTCCGGAACCTAGGGTTAATAACCCACCTTGTTATTCTGGGCAGCCCACTGAGTGCCGCTCCTTTCTCACCCAGTGTGATATCGTGTTCTCTCTCCAACCCAACACATACTCAAGAGAGAGAGCTCGGATTGCCTACGTCATATCACTCCTTACTGGTCGGGCTCGGCAGTGGGGCACAGCTATCTGGGAGGCAAGCGCTGAGTGTACTAACAATTATCTGAACTTTAAAGAGGAGATGATAAGGGTTTTTGATCGCTCAGTTTTTGGGAAAGAAGCTTCCTGGTCCCTGTCTTCCCTATGTCAAGGTAATCGATCCATAACGGATTACTCTATAGAGTTTCGCACTCTTGCTGCCTCCAGTAACTGGAACGAGCAGGCGTTGCTCGCTCGTTTTCTGGAGGGACTCCACGCTAAGGTTAAGGATGAGATTCTCTCTCGGGAGGTTCCATCCAGCGTGGATTCTTTGATTGAACTCGCTATTCGCATTGAACGACGGGTAGATCTTTGTCACCGAGCTCATAGAAGAGAGCTCGCGTTAACTGTGTCTCCCCTCTCTCCGACACTACCGTCTTTCCCCACTGACTCAGGTGTTGAGCCCATGCAGCTGGGGGGTATTCTCATCTCGACTAAGGAGAGGGAACGGAGAATCACCAACCGCCTCTGTCTCTATTGCGGTTCCGCTGGTCATTTTGTCATTTCATGTCCAGTTAAAGGCCAGAGCTCATCAGTAAGCGGAGGGCGACTGATAAGCGCTACTAGACGGTCCTCTCCGTCAAGTACATGTACTACTTTACCGGTCCATCTACGCTGGACCGGATCGGCAGCTTCCTGCAGTGCATTAATAGACTCTGGGGCAGAGGGCTGTTTTATGGACGAAGCCTGGGCGCGGGAACATGACATTCCTCTCAGACAGTTAGGGGAGCCTACGGTCATGTTTGCCTTGGATGGTAGTCCTCTCCCCAGTATATTATATGAAACACTACCTTTAACCCTCACTGTATCTGGTAACCATAGTGAGACCATTTCTTTTTTGATTTTTTGTTCACCTTTTACACCTGTTGTTTTGGGTCATCCCTGGCTAGTGTGTCATAATCCTTCTTTTGATTGGTCTAGTGGTTCTGTCCTTTCCTGGAGCGTTTCTTGTCATGTGACGTGTTTAATGTCTGCTATTTCTCCTGTTTGTTCTGTCCCCTCTTCTCAGGAGGAACCTGGTGATTTGACAGGAGTGCCGGAGGAATATCATGGTCTGCGCACGGTCTTCAGTCGGTCCAGAACCAACTCCCTTCCTCCTCACCGGTCGTATGATTGTTGTTCTGATCTCTTTAAGAAGCGTTTTGCTTCCGCTCCTATCCTTGTTGCACCTGACGCCACTAAACAGTTTATTGTTGAGGTTGACGCGTCGGGGGTGGGCGTGGGAGCCATTCTGTCCCAGCGCTCCGATACTGACGATGGGGTCCACCCTTGTGCGTATTTTTCTGCTTCTGCTCCTGGTCTTGCTGGGTCTCAGTCTGTTCCCTGCCATCGCATCTCTCCTGTTCTTGTTCCTGCCCTTGCTGTGTCTCAGTCTGTCCCTAGTTGTTACTCTCCTGGCCTGTTTGGTCCTGTTTGCTCTAAAGTTTTCAGTTCTCTACCCGTGTCTCATTTTTTTTTTTTAGAGTAGTACCCTAGTTTCCCTTTTTATCGTTTTTTTCGTTACGGTCCTGAGGAGAGGAGTTGGGTTCTTTCTCGGGACGTGCTGGACCGTTTGATCTATGATTTCCTCCGTTGCCGCCAGTGTTCCTCCTCGAGAGCGCCAGGAGGCGCTCGGTGAGTGGGGGGGTACTGTCATGTTTTGTCATATATTGTCTTGTCATTATGCTTTCCCTTCTGTTCGTTTCCCCCTGCTGGTCTTATTAGGTTCGTTCCCTTTTTCTATCCCTCTCTCTCCCCCTCCCTCTCTCTCCTCTCTCTGTCGTTCCGTTCCTGCTCCCAGCTGTTCCTCATTCTCCTAACTCATTCATTTAGTCTTCCCACACCTGTTCCCGATCCTTTTCCCTGATTAGAGTCCCTATTTCTTCCCTTGTTTTCCGTTCCTGTCCTGTCGGATCCTTGTATCTATTGTTCACCGTGCTGTGTTTGTGTATCGCCCAGTCGTGTCGTGTTTCCCTCAGATGCTGCGTGGTGAGCAGGTGTCTGAGTCTGCTAAGTTCAAGTGCCTTCCCGAGGCAACCTGCAGTTCAAGATCGAGTCTCCAGTCTATCCTCGTCATTACGAGTGGATATTGTGTTTTTTGATTGTATTTTACTTTACTGGATTAAAGACTCTGTTTTCGCCAAGTCGCTTTTGGGTCCTCATTCACCTGCATAACAAAAGGTCAGAGATGATGTCACAACTCGGCAGCTCTAGTAACAAAATGATCTCTGACTTTCCGACTTGAAACTACAACATGGAGGGTCGTTCAAGTGAAACCTCCTAATCTCGTAATCTAGTATTTCCGATAACTCCAACACCACATGAACTCCCCATTTACCCCAATTGCTACGTGCTTATAAATGTCCAATGCAGACATTTTTATCTCAATTTCAAATTATTTCTTGGTAACAATTTACAGCCCAATGCAGCAGTTTTTTAAAATCTGCTTATCAAATCATTTCTGGGTAAAAATGAAGTACCTTACTGTGATTCTTTTCAATCAAAATGGTCCAAAGGAATCAACAGTAGCTTGCCTAGTTAAATCAAGGTTAAATAAATAAAAAAATAACTTCTAAGGAAGAGCAATTTCTCAAGCAAGAATTTTGCTAGGACTATCTAGGAGTGGTTTGAGTGGGGAGGGGAAAACGGAAAACTAGCTGTTATTGGCAGAGAGGTTTGGAACTCTGTCTTATTGGTCTATTATCTAATTGGTGATATCACCAGGCATGCCTAAATGTCACCAGCCAGGTGATGTCACCAGAGAGGCCAAAACTCCATCCCACCAAAACAAGCTGACATTTGAGGTGGTCTTTTCAAACAGCTCCTACACTAAAAGGGCATTATCATCATGTTCACAATTGCACAGTATTATTCCAACCTCATGGTGTTGGAATATAAACACAACGTGCAACAATTTCTAAGATTTTACAGTTCAAATAAGAAAATCAGTCAGTTGATATGAATTAATTAGGCCCTAATCTATGGATTTCACATTACTGGGAATACAGGTATGCATTTCTTGCTCACAGATCAGAAAACCAGTCAGTATCTGGTGTGACCACCATTTGCCTCATGGAGAGCGACACATGTCCATAGCATAGAGTTGATCAGGTTGTTGATTGTGGCCTGTGGAATGTTGTCCCACTCCTCTTAAATGGCTGTGTGAAGTTGCTGGATATTGGTGGGAACTGGAAAATGCTGTCGTACACATTGATCCAGTTCATCCCAAACTTGCTCAATAGGTAACATGTCTGGTGAGTATGCAGGCCATGGAAGAACTGGGACATTTTCAGCTTCCAGGAATTGTGTACAGATCCTTGTGAAATGGGGCTGTGAATGGCACGACAATGGGCATCAGGATCTTGTCACGATATCTCTGTGCATTCAAATTCCCATAGGTAAAATGCTATTGTGTTTGATGTCCATAGCTTATGCCTGCCATACCATAACCCAACTGCCACCATGGGGCACTCTGTTTACAATGTTGACATCAGCAAACCACTCGCCCACACGTCTGCCATCTGCCCAATACAGTTGAAACCGGGATTCATCCATGAAGAGCACACTTCTCCATCGAAGGTGAGCATTTGCCCACAGAAGTCAGTTACAACTCCTGGTGAGACCAACGATCACGCAGATGAGCTTAACTGAGACGGTTTCTAACCGTTTGTGCAACAATTGTTTGGTTGTGTGAACCCACAGTTTCATCAGCTGTCTGGGTGGCTGGTCTCAGATGATCCTACAGGTGAAGAAGCATGATGTGGAGGTCCTGGGCTTGCGTGGTTACACATGGTCTGCTGTTGTGAGGCCAATTGGTCGTACTGCCAAATTCTCTAAAATTACTTTGGAGACGGCTAATGGTAGAGAAATTAACATTAAATTCTCTGGCAACAACTCTGGTGGACATTCCTGCAGTCAGCATGCCAATTGCACGCTCCCTCAAAACTTGTGTTGTGTGACAGAACCGCATACTTTAGAGTGCCATTTTATTGTCCCCAGCACAAGGTGCACCTGATCATGCTGACCTGATCATGATCAGCTCCTTGATACATCATGCTTCTTCACCTGTAGGATCATTTTTTTTTATTATATTGATATGCCACACCTGTCATGGTTACCATGTTCTAAGAATTTAAGATATGAATGTTCTAGACATGTTTCATATGAACGTAATCATGGGCTGAAATCGCTGCCAAAGGTGCTTCAACAAAGAACTAAGTAAATGTAATATTTATGTTGATTTAAAAAAAAACATTTTTTAAGTAAGTTGCTTTGTCATTATGGGGTATTGGGTGTAGATTGATGAGGAAAAACATCTATTTAATCAATATAGCTGTAACGTAACAAAATGTGGAAAAAGTCAAAGGGTCTGAATAATTTCAAAATGCACTGTATATAAGGTACACTGCTGTCATTGACTGCTAGACCAGAAACAGTCAGAAGTTGCACACTTGACACAATCGAGGTGCAGATGTTTACTTTCTACACAAGTTATTTTTTTGTTTCGTACAAAAAACGAATTGTTGTGGTAAGAAAATAAGGGAGACATTTTTTGGTGCCATTTATGGAAAATGGAAGTCTAAGCTTCACTCCAGTAAGAAGAGGCGCACTGAAGGTTAATTTCAATGAATTGGCTATGGCCTCGCGCTACTGTTCCAGCTCAGCCAATGTTCTTTGGCAGTTTGTTAGCCTTGGGTGAATTTTCAAATGTTCTATTGTCCAGCTTATCAGGAGTAGAGGAGGTTAGCTAGCTAGCTTTAGCCTTCAAAAGTGTTTGAAAACCTTGTCAATTATCAACTGGCTTTCTTGATGTCTACAGTATTCTCTCTGGTATGCAATTGGGTTTCCTCTCAGGTTATGGATGTGTCACTGCAACCTTAAAGGTCCTCAATGATGCACCTCAATGGGCACCATTGCCCTTGATTTTAAGCAATGTTGTGTGGCTATTTTTCTTGACTTGGCCAAAGCTTTTGATACGGTAGACCATTTCATTCTTGTGAGCCGGCTAAGGAGTATTGGTGTCTCTTAGCGGTCTTTGGCATGGTTTGCTAACTACCTCTCAAAGAGTGCAGTGTTTAAAGTCAGATGCTTATTTATAAAACCCTCTTAGGCCTCACTCCCCCCTAGCTGAGATATCTACTACAGCCCTCATCCTCCACATACAACACCCGTTGTGCCAGTCACATTCTGTTTAAGGTCCCCAAAGCACACACACATCCCTGGGTCACTCGTCTTTTCAGTTCGCTGCAGCTAGCGACTGGAACGAGTTGCAACAAACACTCAAACTGGACAGTTTTCTCTCAATTTCTTCCTTCAAAGACTCAATCATGGACACTCTTACAGACAGTTGTGGCTGCTTTGTGTGATGTATTGTTGTCTCTACCTTCTTGCCCTTTGTGATGTTGTCTGTGCCCAATAATATTTGTACCATGATTTGTGCTACTACCATGTTGTCAAAAATCAAATTCAAATCAAATCAAATGTATTTATATAGCCCTTCTTACATATTCTGATATCTCAAAGTGCTGTACAGAAACCCAGCCTAAAACCCCAAACAGCAAGCAATGCAGGTGTAGAAGCAAATCTAATCAAATCAAATTGTATTAGTCACATGCGCCCAATACAACAGCTTACAATGAAATGCTTACTTACGAGCCCCTAACCAACAATGCATTTTTAAAAAATTAGAATAATTGTAAAAAATACTAACATTAAAACCAAAAACTGAAAAAACTATATAGAAGATTTCAAAAGAAATAAAAATAAAAACACAAAAACAATTACGGATAAGTATTAGAAATAAAAGTAACAAGTATTTGTATTTAAAGAGCAGCAGTAAACTAACAATTGTGAGACTATTTACAGTCAATGTACGGGGGCACCGGTTAGTTGATGTAATATGTACATGTGGGCACAGTTATTGAAGTAACTATGGATAGATGATAACAACAGAGAGTAGCAGCGGTGTAAAAGGGGGGGGGGGGTGCAAATAGTCTGAATAGCCATTTGATTAGGTGTCCAGGAGTCTTATGGCTTGGGGGTAGAGCCGTTTAGAAGCCTCTTGGACCTAGTCTTGGCGCTCCGGTACCGCTTGCCATGCGGTAGCAGGGAGAACAGTCTATGACTAGGGTGGCTGGAGTCTTTGGCAATTTTTAGGGCCTTCCTCTGACACCGCCTGGTATAGAGGTCCTGGATGGCAGGGATGTACCGGGCTGTTCGAACTACCCTCTGTAGTGCCTTGCAGTCGGAAGCCGAGCAGTTGCCATACCAGGCGGTGATGCAACTGGTCAGGATGATTTCGATGGTGCAGCTGTAGAACCTTTTGAGGGGGAAAAGGTGTTGTCGTGCCATCTTCACAACTGATAGTTTGTTGATGATGTGGACACCTAGGAACTTGAAACTCTCAACCTGCTCCACTACAGCCCCGTTGATGTAAATGTGGGCCAGTTCGGCCCTCCTTTTCCTGTAGTCCACGATCAGCTCCTTTGTCTTGCTCACATTGAGGGAGAGGTTGTCGTTCTGGCACCACACTGTCAGGTCTCTGACCTCCTCCCTATAGGCTGTCACATCATTGTCGGTGATCAGGCCTACCACCGTTGTGTTGTCAGCAAAGTTAATGATGGTGTTGGAGTCTTGGCCACGCAATTGTGGGAGAACAGGGAGTACAGGAAGGGCAAGCGTAGCAGATGTGTTGTTGCCTACCGTTACCACCTGGGGATGGCCCGTCAGGTAGTCCAGGATCCAAATCAAATCAAATGTTATTAGTCACATGCGCCGAATTCAACAGGTGTAGACCTTACACTGAAATTCTTACTCACGAGCCCCTAATCAACAATGCAGTTTTAAAAAATTATAATAAATAAAAATAATAATCTGAAATAAAATAACAAAAATATTAAAGAGCAGCAGTAAATTAACAGCACATGTCCTGGTAATCCGTCTGGCCCTGTGGACTTGTGAATGTTGACCTGTTTAAAGGTCTTACTCACATCGGCTGCGGAGAGCGTGATAACACAGTCTTCCAGAACAGCTGCTCTCGTGCATGTTTCAGTGTTATTTGCCTCGAGGTGAGCATAGAAGTAGTTTAGCTCGTCTGGTAGGCTCGTGTCACTAGGCAGCTTGCGGCTGTGCTTCCCTTAGTCCTGAATTGATGCTTTGCCTCTTTGATGGTCCCATCTGAGGGCATAGCGGGATTTCTTAAAAGCATCCGGATTAGTGTCCCGCTCCTTGAAAGCAGCAGGGGCCAGATTCACAAAACATTCTTAAGAAGAAATGTCTTCTTAAATGCCATTTTCTACTAAACTATAGACTTAAGAAAGTTAAGCAAAGTTGCTACTCCTCAATACAGTTATTGGAAATGTTCTTAAGGTTTTTCCTAAGTTTCTTCCTTAGAAAAAAGTTTAAAAGAAATGGGATTCTTGAAAATAATGCTTAAGGATTTCTTCTTGGAAATGTACTTAACTCAGGACAGCTAAACCCTTGTCTTTAGACGAATGGATACTTTTGTAAACATTAACGTTTTCTTGCACCACAGACACAGTTGGCTACCGGATATTTAAATACAGCAAGAAAACAAATTAAATATGCATTATCTAGCTAGCTAGTAATTAACAATATATTAGAATATTCTAGAGGGGTTAAATAGCTAGCGTTAGCTAACGTTAACGTCGTTAGCTATGTTGTTGGCTATAATGTTGGGATGTGTTGGCTAGCTAAGGCAGCTACCTAACTTACCGGTTGAGCAGCCCCTCTACGACCATCTCTCCTCTCATGGACGACACCTTCTCCTCCAGCTGCTCCACATTAATGTTCTCTCAACTTCCTCCTTCTTAGCAGCCAACTTGATGTCGGACTACTTCTTTTTTACGTTGTCACTGTCCCTTGCCATACCCCCGACAGCAGAGACAGACTCGGCCACTCTCCCTCTCTTTCTGGTCTCTGCAGTGACCCCACAGTTATCAAGTCTCCCCAACAGCAACCTTTTCCCGGCTCCTATTTCCTCCACCATCACTTCAAACTCTTGTTTGCTGAAGATTTTATTGAGCTTTCCTTGGTTATCCATTTTTTATTTTGATGTACAGTAGCTAACGTTAGTCTGGCTAAAATGTGTGAAAAATAATGTTTTTTGTTGTGCGTGTTGCCAAATGGAGGGCAAGGGAGAGCTTTGTGTTTGGAGTAAAGGTGGAAATGCTGGTACAAATAGGGTAAAACTGATTTAAGTTTGCCTGCATTAAAGTCCCTGACCACTAGGAGCGCCGCTTCTGGATGAGCATTTTCTTGTTTGCTTATGGCCTTATACAGCTCGTTGAGTGTGGTCTTAGTGCCAGCATTGGTTTGTGGTGGTAAATAGACGGCCAATAATAAAATAGGTCAAAACTCTCTTGGTAGATAGTGTGGTAGCTTATCATAGCTTATCATTAGCTTATCATAGCTTATCATAGCTTATCATAGCTTATCATAGCTTATCAAAGCTTATCATTAGCTTATCATAAAGTACTCTACCTCAGGTGAGCAAATACCGTAATACTTCTTTAACCTTTTGACATGTCAGTTCCAAATATCTCGAACGGTCACCCCAGCGTGAGTTGTTTTATACACGAGATGTCAGAATGCACTCACTGTTCCAAAATGTGATTGTTACGCAACAGGACAGTTAACACACACTGCCTGCTTATTATCTATAGGCTGTTTCAACCTGTCAATTTCTAATTATTTTCTTACAATTTTTATTTCTCTAACAGTTTGAATTGAGTTGTGTTCCTCCTCCTCATTGACTAACAAAGAAGTAGCCCATTTCAGTGTTGCGGACAATCCAGACAAACCTCTCTCTGCGAGGAGAGCCCAAGCACCTCCCCTGTATTTCTGCAGATATTTGCGCAGTCTTGCACGAACTGGCACATTTTCAGTCTGGCGTTCGCATTGCTTTCATTGTTTTCCTTACAAATAATAACTTTGATAGGAACTCACACATGTCCAAAGTTATTTTCTTTATATCGTGTTTTCATTTCTACTGTAGCATACAGTATGTATATGTGGAGCATAATGTATTTACAGCTTTATTCACATGTTTTCAAGTACTGGTGACAAATAATACATTCCAATTATTGCATAGATTGTAATGGACACATATGATGTGTGTACAATACCTTTTTGAAGCTTGTACTGACAATGTATATGAAAATCTTCAGTCTGGTTTTAGACCCCATCATAGCACTGATACTGCACTCGTGAAGATGGTAAATAACCTTATAATGGCGTCAGACCAAGGCTTTGCATCGGTCCTCGTGCTCCTAGACCTTAGTGCTGCTTTTGACAACATCAATCACCACATTCTTTTGGAGAGATTGGAAGACCAAATTGGTCAAGTTCTTGCCTGGTTTAGATCTTATCTGTCGGAAAGATACCAGTTTGTCTCTGTGGATGGTTGGTCCTCTGACAAATCAATTGTAAGTTTTGGGTGTTCCTCAAGGCTCCATTTTAGGACCATTTGTTTTCACTATATATATATTTTACCTCTTGGTGATGTCATTCGGAAACTAATAATCTTAACTTTCACTGCTATGCGGACGATACACAGCTGTACATTTTGATGAAACATGGTGAAGCCCAAATATTGCCCTCCCTGGAAGCCTGTGATTCAGACATAGGAAGTGGATGGCGGCAAATGTTTTACTTTTAAACTCGGACAAAACTGAGATTCCAGTTCTAGGTCCCAAGAAACAAAGAGATCTTCTGTTGGATCTATTAATTAATCTTGATGGTTGTATAGTTGTCTCAATAAAACTATGAAGGACCTCAGCGTTACTCTGGACCCTGATCTCTCTTTTGACGAACATATCAAGACTATTTCAAGGACAGCTTTTTCCATCTACATAACATTGCAAAAATCAGAAACTTTCTGTCCAAAACCTATGCAGAAAAGTAAATCCATGCTTTTGTCACTTCTAAATGTGACTACTGCAATGCTCTACTTTCCAGCTACCCAGATAAAGCACTAAATACACTTCAGTTAGTGCTAAATAAGGCTGCTAGAATTTTGACTATAAACAAACAATTAGATCATAGTACTAGCCTTTCTACACTGGCTTCCTTTTAAGGCTAGGACTGATTTCAAGGTTTTACTGCTAACCTACAAAGCATTACATTGGCTTGCTCCTACCTATCTCTCTGATTTGGTCCTGCCGTAAATACCTACACTTACTCTACTGTCACAAGACACAGGACTCCTTACTGTCCCTAGAATTTCTAAACAAACAGCTGGAGGCAGGGCTTTCTCCTATAGAGTTCCATTTTAATGGAATGGTGTACCTATCCATGTGAGATAGGACCTACTGAAGATAGGTCCTATGATTGAGTGTAGTCTGGCCCAGGGGTGAGAAGGTGAACGGAAAGGCACTATAGCAATTGCCTGGCAGGTTCCCCTCTCTCCACTGGTATTCTCTACCTCTATCATTATTAGGGGGCTGAGTCTCTGACGTACTGGTGCTCTTCCATGCCGTCCCTAGGAGGGGTGCGTCACTTGAGTGGGTTGAGTCACTGACGTGATCTTCCTGTCCGGGTTGGCGCTCCCTTTGGGTTCGTGCCGTGGGGGAGATCTTTGTGGGCTATACTCAGCCTTGTCTCAGGGTACTAAGTTGGTGGTTGAAGATATCCCTCTAGTGGTGTGGGGACTGTGCTTTGGCAAAGTAGGTGGGGTTATATCCTGCCTGGTTGGCCCTGTCCGGGGGTATCATCGGACGGGACCAGAGTGTCTCCCAACCCTTCCTGTCTCAGCCCTCAGTATTTATGCTGCAATAGTTTGTGTTGGGGGGATAGGGTCGGTCTGTTATATCTAGAGTATTTCTCCTGTCATATCCGGTGTCCTGTGTGAATTTAAGTCTGCTCCCTCTAATTCTCTCTCTCTCTCCAGAAGGAGATTGACACCTTGCTGTCTCTAATTCAAGTGGTTGTACTGCTGCTCCAGTTTCAACTGTTCTGCCTGTGGCAGATGGAATATGGAACCCTGACCTTTTCACCAGACGTGCTACCTTGTCCTGGACCTGCTGTTTTTTTTTAACTCTGTCAGACCAAAGATGTTATAATGAGGTGATAGAATGGTGAAGGAATGAAAGGAACTGAATAATCAATCTTTCCTCAGTTAGCGCTAGGACAAATGTAGCCTACATTTTCCGGTTTGGATGAAAAATACGTTTTGCTGTGCTACTTCTCTGAATGTCTGAACATTGCATCCAAAAATAAACTGGTCACATTCAGGGCATAACTTTGTAAGGACTGTGTTTGTGCAAAATGTTTCCGTGAAAAAAAACAGTGTGGCCAGCTGAAATTCTGCCTGCTACATCAATCGAATCTGGACGTTCTAAATAAGAGTTCTAATCACACCAGTTTGAGCATACGTTGCAGGGACCACTGTAGAGCGCTCATACCCATCTGTTGGTATGTGTGAAAAGGTTCATATTTGACATGCGCACCAACTGTTATTGACCAATAGACACACACCCCACCCCTCGTCTTACCAGACGTAGCTGCTCTGTCCTGCCGATGCACGGAAAACCCAGCCAGCTCTATATTATCTGTATCGTCATTCAGCCACGACTCAGGTAAAACATAAGATATTACAGTTTTTAATGTCCCATTGGTAGGATAGTCTTGATCGTAGATCATCCAGTTTATTTTCCAGTGATTGCACATTGGCCAATAGAACGGATGGTGGAGGAGGTTTACACAGTCACCGACTAATTCTCACAAGGCACCCCAACCTCCGCCCCCTATACAGTGCCTTGCGAAAGTATTCGGCCCCCTTGAACTTTGCGACCTTTTGCCACATTTCAGGCTTCAAACATAAAGATATAAAACTGTATATTTTTGTGAAGAATCAACAACAAGTGGGACACAATCATGAAGTGGAACGACATTTATTGGATATTTCAAACTTTTTTAACAAATCAAAAACTGAAAAATTGGGCGTGCAAAATTATTCAGCCCCCTTAAGTTAAGTTAAGAAAAAGATCTTCAAAGGTAAGACATTTATTATAACGCTATTGCTAACGTTTGGGATTCATTTAGTATGCATTTTGAAGGAGGGAAACCGGTGAATTATTGACTGAAGCGTGCCAGCTAAACTGAGTTTTTATAGATATAATGTTATGCTGGTGAATGAGGACCCAAAAGCGACTTAACAGAAACAGAGTCTTTATTCCAGTCTTTAACAAAAACGATACTCCTGGATATTATCTCAGGTAAAGTCAAAACAGGAAAACTGAAATCCTCTCGTCAGTAGAGAGGAACGACTGGAGACGCGACCACAGACTGCAGGTCGCTTCGGGAAGGCGCAGGCCGTAGCTGATATAGATACCTGCTCACACGCAGCATCTGAAGAAGGCAAAAACACGACAGGGCGGAACAAGGACACAGAACAGCAAACATCAAACAAGGATCCGACAAGGACAGAAGCGGAAACAGAGGGAGAAATAGGGACTCTAATCAGAGGGCAAAATAGGGGACAAGTGTGAAAGAGTAAATGAGGTAGTTAAGAGAATGAGGAACAGCTGGGAGCAGGAACGGAACGATAGAGAGAGAGAGAGAGAGAGAGGGAGAGAGGGAGGGGGAGAGAGAGGGATAGAAAGAGGGAAAGAACCTAATAAGACCAGCAGGGGGAAACGAATAGAAGGGGAAGCACAGGGACAAGACATGACAATCAATGACAAAACATGACATATAAAGAAGGACTTTATCGAACAAAAGGACCATATGTGATGTAACTGTAACCTTTTGGAGTGCCAAGGGGAGGCATTTATTATATGTCTATTTCTGACTTTCATGTTGCACCTGCCTGGTTAAAAATGTTATTCATGGTTTTGTACCCGGGGTGCTGTCCTAAGATAATCACATGGTGTGCTTTCACCGTAAAGCCTTTTTAAAATCTGACACAGCGGCTGGATTAAGCTTTAATTTGATGTATAATAATTTTTTCAAGAATGTTAAATATCTATATTTCTGTAATTTGAATTTCGAGCTCTGCAATTTCACCGGCTCATGGCCAGGTGGGACGCGACCGTCCCATTTGCCCATAAGAAGATAAACAGCTTGGAAAATTCCTGAAAATTATGTCATGGCTTTAGAAGATTCTGATAGGCTAATTGACATAATATGAGTCAATTGGAGGTGTACCTGTGGATGTATTTCAAGGCGTACCTTCAAACTCAGTGCCTCTTTGCTTGACATCATGGGAAAATCAAAAGTAATCAGCCAAGACCTCAGAAAATAAATTGTGACCTCCACAAGTATGGTTCATCCTTGGGAGCAATTTCCAAATGCCTGAAGGTACCACATTCATCTGTACAAACAATAGTATGCAAGTATGAACACCATGGGACCACGAAGCCGCCATACCGCTCAGAAAGGAGACGCATTCTGTCTCCTAGAGATGAACGTACTTTGGTGCAAAAAGTGCAAATCAATCCCAGAACAACAGCAAAGGACCTTGTGAAGATGCTGGAGGAAACAGGTACAAAAGTATCTATATCCACAGTAAAACGAGTCCTATATCGACATAACCTGAAAGGCCGCTCAGCAAGGAAGATGCCTCTGCTCCAAAACCGCCATAAAAAAGCCAGACTACGGTTTGCAACTGCACATGGGGACAAAGATTGTACTTTTTGGAGAAATGTCCTCTGGTCTGATGAAACAGAAATAGAACTGTTTGGCCATAATGACCATAGTTATGTTTGGAGGAAAAAGGGGGAGGCTTGCAAGCCGAAGAACACCATCCCAACCGCTAAGCACAGGGGTGGCAGCATCATGTTGTCGGGCTGTAGGAGGGACTGGTGCACTTCACAAAATAGATGGCATCATGAGCAAGGACAATTATGTGGACATATTGAAAAACATCTCAAAACATCAGTCAGGAAGTTACAGCTTGGTCGCAAATGGGTCTTCCAAATGGACAATGACCCCAAGCATACTTCCAAAGTTGTGGCAAAATGGCTTAAGGACAACAAAGTCAAGGTATTGGAGTGACCATAACAAAGCCCTGACCTCAATCTTATAGAAGATTTGTGGGCAGAACTGGAAAAGCATGTGCGAGCAAGGCCTACATACCTGACTCCGTTACATTAGCTCTGTCAGGAGGAATGAGCCAAAATTGACCCACTTGTTGTGGGAAGCTTGTGGAAGGCTACCCGAAACGCTTGACCCAAGTTAAACAACTGGAGGCAGCAAAAAAAGGCCCCTGGAAGTGTCATGTGAGAGTGGACATCTAGCCAGGGCGTGTTGTGCCAGCTCAGCGTGTTTGGTCTCCGGTACTCCGTTTCGGCCCAGGGTATCCTGCACCGGAGCTGCGTGCTGTGTCTCCGGGGCGCTGGGAGGGTGCAGTGCGCCCTATGCCTGCGCTCCGCCCGTGCCGGGCGAATGTGGGTATTGAGCCTAAGGGAAAGGTGCGAGTGGTATGCACCAGATCTCCAGTGCTCACAGACAGCCCGGTTCAACCTGTGCCTGCACTTTGGAGGGTCTGGGCTAAAGTAGTCATCCAGCCTGGAGGAATGGTGCCAAGGCTGCGCAACAGAGCTCCAGTGATCCCCCACAGACCGGTCCATCCAGTGCCTCCTCCACGCACCAGACCTCCTGAACGCTAGGGGCCAGGTGATTGCGGTGCATGGTGTACTGTTACCTGGAGTATGTGATTGGCAAACATCATTTATTGTATCAGGTAGTAAAGCATAATGGGGAGACAAAAGACAAACACAGACCACCGCCTCTCATACTACATACACAACAACAGCACAAACACAGACCACTACATATCATACTACATACCCAACAACAGCACAAACACAGACCACTGCCTCTAATACTACATACCCAACAACAGCACAAACACAGACCACTGCCTCTAATACGACATACCCAACAACAGCACAAACACAGACCACTGCCTCTACACTACATACCCAACAACAGCACAAACACAGACCACTGCCTCTAATACTACATACCCAACAACAGCACAAACACAGACCACTACCTCTCATACTACATACCCAACAACAGCACAAACACAGACCACTGCCTCTAATAGTACATACCCAACAACAGCACAAACACAGACCACTGCTTCTCATACTACATACCCAATAACAGTAGAAACCCAAACCACTCCATCTCATACTACATACACAACAACAGCACAAACACAGACCACTCCATCTCATACTACATACCCAACAACAGCACAAACCCAGACCACCGCTTCTCACACTGCTAAAATACACAAATACACAACCTGTCCTACACTCACAAACCCAGACCACCACTTCTCACAATACTAAAAAACACTAATACACTAAATGTCCTACACTCACAAACCCACTCATTACGTAATTTGTCATTAACAAACATCTACACCTCGATAACAAGTTTTTAAAAACGTTTTTACTACCAATTCTAAAACTACCAACACCACATTCTCTCACTATCCTGTACTCTAAAAGAGACTTGTCTCACTCTATCAGAGGGTAAAGTTCAAGTGGGTGACTGTGTCAGTGAGGTGGCCCTTCATCACTCCAACAAACTTGCAGTCTAACGGACTGAGAGAGACTCCAATGAGAGGAGCTAACTACACACTCAGACAACATGGGTGAAAGAGAGCAAGGGGAGCACAGGCAAAGCTGAGATGTTGCTACACATTAGAGGTCAAAGGAGAAACAGTAGGGGCGGAAACATGGAGGGAACACTGGAACTACTTTGTCTCGGAGGCTGTCTGTGTATAGATACGTAACAGCCCAGTATCAGCCTAGTCCTTGAGGTTCAAGTCTAAATATTTGGTTGCCGGATCCAAGTTTAATGTCAACTAACCTCTACCAGTCAGCTCTCGCATTGCAAATTTATTGAACTCACTCTTCCCCAAAGTATTGTGTCTGTTGCCTCAGATGTCTTTCAAACCGCTCCCTGCGTCCACCTGCATGGTCACGTGAGATATCCCCTTCAACTGTTGCATCCTGAGGCCTGGATTAGACAGGGCTTTTCCTGACTGCACCTGAATTTTATAAAACATTTGTAACAGAACTGGGTATGGTATGCAATATGATGATCGGACACTGCAGACCCGGTGACAGGTCCAGTTGAAGACCCTAGAGTAGACAGACATATTTCAGTGGTCAGATCATAGGATCCTAGGGTTGCCATGTATCACTAGAACGCTGCGGGTGTCTAGTTGGAAGATAGCAGAAACCACATTTTACACTCTACGATAAACTCACCCCCCACATATAATCAGTATGTGTCATGCTTACTATAGAAGATCATCATCTTAACTAAACTTTAGACAACAGAGTTACTACACCTGGTCCCAGGGATGATTAACTCTGGAAATTCCTTTAGTCTCTGCTGAGTTAGATAAATCAGCTTTTAGTTTTCTTGCACCTTGTCCCACAAATAATCTTCGAAATGTTCTTAAATGTTGTTATGTTTTGGTGCCTCTAGGGACTTGGAGGAAGAAAACACAAACCAAAATATAGTGGCTACAAATGGAAAGATGAAAAATAAGAACTGTCAAAAAGGAGAAATGGTGTGAAATAATGGGTACAATTGTGAGTAAATCTAAAAATGTGGTGTGTTGATGGACGTGAACAAAGTAAAAAAATGTATATATATATTTCAGATTTTCTCTCGCGACCCCATTTACAAATCAGGTGACCCCACATGTGGCCGCGACCCCTAGTTTGAGAAATGCTGCACTAGAGGGAACACATATTTATGAATGGAACTACACAGTGTGTACTACAGTGCTAGAAACAGTTATTCTGACAGTTGTCATAATGGGAACCCTGGTTATAGTAGGTCGTTTAGGGTCAAGAAGAGGTTTTGAGGTTTTTGAGGATTTGTGGTTTTACGGAGGTTGTTTAGAGGTTGAGAATGATCTATGTGTCGGAGTTCGTGTGTGATCATGTGGCGATTGAATGAAGGTTTTTTGTGGGTTGTGAAGGAATCATAAAAGACATTTAAGATGGTTTGGGTTGGGTGGGCATTGAACGTGTGGAAGTTGTTTGCAGAATAAAAGGACATACAGTAGCACAGAAGTTGTGTGGAGTTTTATTAGGGGGAGTTAAGTCAAAACTGAAGCATAAGATTGTCAGCATGCTGCTTATGTTAAAGATGCTTCGAAAGCAATAAGGCCTTGGGGATACAGTATCTATCAGCCTAGTCTGGATCCAGCACCAGGGGCCACTCAGGATACTCCACAGAGGCACAGAAGGCTTTACAGATCTATCGGCAGGCTTTTAAGAAGCTTCCCTTCTACAGACAGCTAGCTTATCAATCCTCCGCGGCATCACTCTGCTTTTGCTGAATAGCAGTGAACTGCTGAACTGCAGTGTACAGAACAGAGTGATTAGTCCAATGGGGATGACAGTGTGTGTATGTGTGTGTTCGTGTGTGTGTGTGCGCGTACTTGTATGCACGTTTGGCATGTGAAAGTCAACCAACAAACTCAACAACATTGCTTAACTGTTTAAAATAAAGTGTGACTTGCTATTAAAACGCATGGACACGTTTGCCTGTAAAACTATTTGTCCCTAACAAGATTAGTCCCAAGAAAACCATCAGAGAGACAAGAGAAACCAGGAAACACACAGCATCTGTTTACAAAAAACATCTGCCAAAGACGTGAGGTCATACAAGGGGGAAGACGTTTCCCCTAGTCACAGATCTAAGATCAGCTTTCCTACCCCAAATAACCATACAGGGTGGATGTACATCTGACCTTAGATCAGTGCCTAGGGATAATCATCATACTCCTATATGGCAGCAATAGAACCAGGGCCTGTAATTAAAGCTGATCCTAGATCAGCACTCCTGGTTTCATTTGAACTTGAGACATCCTCTTTGACTGATAGTACTTAACACAGAAACAACTATATGAAATCAAATCAAACTTTGTCACATGCACCGAATACAACAAGTGTAGACCTTTCCATTAAATGCTTACTTACACACCTTAAGCTACAGTGCAGTTCAAGAAGAGTTATGATCTATGACTGTGACTATATCTATGACTATGCATAGGTAATAAACAGCGAGTAGCAGCAGTGTACAAAATGTAAATAGGAATTTGATTAATTGTTCAGCGTCTTATGGCTTGGGGGTAGAAGCTGTTAAGAAGCCTTTTGGTCCTTGGCGCTCCGGTACCGCTTGCTGTGCGGTAGCAGAGAAAACAGTCTATGACTTGGGTGACTGGAGTCTTTGACAATTGTATGGGCTTTCCTCTGACACCACCTATTATACAGGTCCTGGATGGCAGGAAGCTTGATGTACTGGGCCGTACGCACTACCCTCTGTAGCGCCGAGCAGTTGCCATACCAGGCGGTGATGCAACTGGTCAGGATGCTCTCGAGGGTGCAGCTGTAGAACTTTTTGAGAATCTGGAGACTCATGCCAGATCTTTTCAGTCTCCTGGGGGGGTTGGGGGGGGGGGGTTTGTTGTGTCCTCTTTAGTGTGTTTGGACCATGATCGTTTGTTGGTTATGTGGACACAAGGTGAACTGCAGTGTACGACCCGCTCCACTACAGCCTCGTCGATATTAATGGGGGCCTATTCGGCCACTGAGGGGCCCCAGTGTTGAGGATCAGCGTGGCAGATGTGTTGTTGCCTACCCTTACCACCTGGGTGCAGCCTGTTAGGAAGTCCAGAATCCAGTTGTAAAGGGAGGTGTCCCATGGACTTAGCTTAGTGAAGTGCTTTGTGGGCACTATGGTGTTGAACGCTGAGCGGTCAATGGTGAATGAACATCATTCTCACATAGGTGTTCCTTTTGTCCAGGTGGGGAAGAGCCGTGTGGAGTGTGATTGAGACATCTGTGGATCTGTATGCAAATTGGAGTCGGTCTAGGGTATTTTTATTTTAACTTTATTTAACTATGCAAGTCCGTTAAGAACAAATTCTTATTTTCAATGGCGGCCTAGGAACAGTGGATTAACTGCCTTGTTCAGGGGCAGAACGACAGATTTTTACTTTGTCAGCTCGGGGATTCAATCTTGAAACCTTTCGGTTACAAGTCCAACACTACCCACTAGACTACCTGCCGTTCCTGGTATCCGGGAGGATGCTGTTGATGTGAGCCATGACCAGCCTTTCAAAGCACTTCATGGCTACTGATGTGAGTACTACGGGGCAGTAATCATTTTGGCAGGTTACCTTCGCTTCCTTGGGCACAGGGACTATGCTGGTCTGCTTGAAACATGTAGGTATTACAGACTCGGTCAGGGAGAGCTTGAAAATGTCAGTGAAGACACTAGCCAGTTGGTCCGTGTATGCTTTGAGTACACGTCCTGGTAATCTGTCTGGCCCCGTGGCTTTGTGAATGTTGACCTGTTTAAAGGTCTTGCTCACATAGGCTACCGAGAGTGTTATCACACAGTCATCCAGAACAGCTGGTGCTCTCATGCATGCTTCAGTGTTGCTTGCCTCTAAGCGAGCATTAAAGGCATTTAGCTTGTCTGGTAGGCTCGTGTAACTGGGCAGCTCATGTCTGATTTTCCCTTTGTAGTCCGTAATAGTTTTCAAGCCCTGCCACATCCGACGAACTTCAGAGCCGGTGTAGAATGATTCAACCTTAATCTGGTATTGACGCTTTGCTTGTTTGATGGTTCGTCTGAGGGCATAGCGGGATTTCATATAAGCATCCAGATTAGTGTGCCGCTACTTGAAAGTGGCAGCTCTAGCCTTTAGCTCGATGTTGTTAGCTCGATGTTGCTTGTAATCCATGGCTTCTGGTTGGGATATGTACATACAGTCACTGTGGGGACGACGTCGTCGATGCACTTATTGCTGAAGCTTATGACTGAAGTGGTATACTCCTCAATGCCATTGGATGAATCCCGGAACATATTCCAGTCTGTGCTAACAAAACAGTCCTGTAGCGTAGCATCCGCGTCTTTGGACCACTTTCGTATTGAACGAGTCACTGGTACTTCCTGCTTTAGTTTGTACTTGTAAGCAGGAATCAGGAAGATATAATTATGGTCAGATTTGCCAAATGGAGGGTGGGGGAGAGCTTAGTAGGCATCTCTGTTTGTGGAGTAAAGGTGATCTAGAGTTTTTTTCCTCTGGTTGCACATGTGACATGCTGGTAAATTTTTATTAAAACTGATTTAAGTTTACCTGCATTACAGTACCCGGCCACTAGAAGCGCCGCTTCTGGATGAGCATTTTCATAGATGGCTACGAAAAATATAGATGAGAACTCTCTAGGTAGATAGTGTGGTCTACAGTTTATCATAAGGTACTCCGGCGAGCAATACCTCGAGACTTCTTGAATATTAGATATCGCGCACCAGCTGTTATTGACAAAAAGACACACACCCCCACCCCATCCAAATACAGTGGAAAGAAAAAGTATGTGAACCCCATGGAATTACCTGGATTTCAGCATACATTTGACCTGATTTTCATCTAAGTCACAACAATAGACAAACATAAGGTGCATAAAATGGGAAAAGTATGTGAACCCTGTGGTGGTTAATTTCTTTACTATCAAATGAGGAGAGACAAACTTATCACACAAGTCAGAGTTATACTTAAACTAAATCTTTAATCACTTATTAATAAGGGAGCAAGTCAATACAACGCACACATTTAAAGTGAATCGATTGAGTGCTCTACGATAATGATGGCTGGTCATAGCTGGTCGACGATTCACGCTCAGATGATTTGTTGATAGCCCGAGACAAAAGTACAAAGGTATTTTATAGCCAAGATACACCCCTTTCAACCTACATGACGAACAGCAGATATATAGAATGGGTCACAAGGTTAAGATTTGTATGAAAGATACCATTAATATATAGCAGACCGTATCTGCTGTGTCAACAGTTTTCATTGTGTAGAGACCAGTGTCTGGCCCTCTAACTCCATACTGGAGCCATGTCTCCCTGGTACGGTATAGAACAGAAACATTAACTCATGCTCTGGAATGCTCTGGAATGCTCTTTAGGTTTTATCACCCAAAAGACATCGTACATCTCGTTTGTCAGTGTTATCTCCAAGAGGCCCATCCTCAGTAGAACACACACACAATAGTTATAAGAATCCTCTATTCTGTTGCATAAAACAACCGTATTATAACACAATCTTGTAATTTTCCACCATAACCCCGAGGCTAATGACTTCTCCAATAAGCTAATTGTCCAATCAATGAGACGAGATTGGAGATGTTAGCTGCCTTGCCTTATAAAAAACACTCACACAATTTGAGTTTGCTATTCACAAGAAGCATTGCATGATGTGAACCATGCCTCGAACAAAAGAGATCTCAGAAGACCTAAGATTAAGAATAGTTGACTTGCATAAAGCTGGAAAGGGTTAAAAAAATATCTAAAAGCTTGGATGTTCATCAGTCCACGGTAAGACAAATTGTCTATAAACAGAGAAAGTTCAACACTGTTGCTACTCTCCCTAGGAGTGACCGTCCTATAAAGATCACTGCAAGAGCACAGCGCTGAATGCTCAATGAGGTTAAGAAGAATCCTAGAGTGTCTGCTAAAGACTTACAGAAATCTCTGGAATATGCTAGCACCTCTGTTGATGGGTCTACGATACATAAAACACTTAACAAGAATGGTGTTCATAGGAGGACACCACGGAAGAAGCCACAGCTGTCCAAAAAAAACATTGTTGCACGTCTGAAGTTTGCAAAAGTGCACCTGGATGTGCCGCAGTGCTACTGGCAAAATATTCTGTGGACAGATGAAACTACAGTTGAGTTGTTTGGACGGAACAAACAACACTATGTGTGGAGAAAAAAAAGGCACAGCACACCAAAATCAAAACCTCATCCCAACTGTAAAGTATGGTTTGGGGCTGCTTTGCTGGCTCAGGGCCTGGACAGCTTGCTATCATCAACGGAAAATGAATTCCCAAGTTTATCAAGATATTTTGCAGGAGAATGTTAGGCTATCTGTCCGCCAATTGAAGCTCAACAACGACCAAAAACACAGAAGTAAATCAACAACAACAGAACGACTTCAACAGAAGAAAATACGCTTTCTGGAGTGGCCCAGTCAAAGTCCTGACCTCAACCCGATTTGAGATGCTGTGGCATGACCTCGAGAGAGGATCACAGCAGACATCTCAAGAATATTGCTGAACTGAAACAGTTTTGTAAAGAGGAATGGTCCAAAATTCCTCCTGACAGTTGTGCAGGTCTGATCCGCAACTACAGAACATATTTGGTTGAGGTTATTGCTGCCAAAGGAGGGTCAACCAACTATTAAATCCAAGGGTTCACATACTTGTCCCATCCTGCGCTGTGAATGTTTACATGGTGTGTCAATAAAGACATGAAAACGTGTAATTGTTTGTGTGTTAATAAGGGACAATACCACTAAACTGAATAGTTATCTATAGACATGCTATTGGCCATGCTATTGATAATTTGAAGCAGAGCCGGTGCTGGTTACAAACACAGACTGTGTCAAAAACGGCACCTTATTCCCTACAAAGTGCACTGGTGAAAAGTTGAACACACACTTACTATACATGTCAGACTTCATTTGACCCCTTGTTAAAATGCCTCTGAATGCACTGTTTGGAATCAACCAAGTCATATGATAGCATAAAAGCACATGGAAGATCGAACCAAGGGGACCAGTTTGGGGGCGATTGAATTGAGTTTTCCAACACAAAATTAAAATTCACATATTGGACAGTTTCCTAAACATTCTTCCTTAGTTTCAACTAGTTTTTGTGTCATGCCTAATAAGTGCAAACCTGTTATAATACAGTATCCTAGCTATACCTTACCTATTCTCCTTAACCCATGTCATCTACATTCATGGCTTATCTTCCACCTAGTTATACTGTCATGTTTTGTCTTATATCATCTTGTCATTTTGCTTTTCCTTCTGTTCGTTTCCCCCTGCTGGTCTTATTAGGTTCGTTCCCTTTTTCTATCCCTCTCTCTCCCCCTCCCTCTCTCTCCTCTCTCTATCGTTCCGTTCCTGCTCCCAGCTGTTCCTATTCCCCTAATCATCATTTAGTCTTCCCACACCTGTTCCCGATCCTTTCCCCTGATTAGAGTCCCTATTTATTCCTTTGTGTTCCGTTCCTGTCCCGTCGGTTCCTTGTTTTGTATTCACCATGCTGTGATTGCGTTTCGCCCTGTCCTGTCGTGTTTTTTGCCTTCATCAGATGCTGCGTGTGAGCAGGTGGCTCTATCAACTACGGCCTGCGCCTACCCGAAGCGACCTGCAGTCTGTGGCCGCTTCTCTAGTTATTCCCCTCTACAGACTAGAGGATTTTTGTTATTCCCTGTTTTGGATTTAAATAAACTCTGTTTCTGTTAAGTCGCTTTTGGGTCCTCTTTCACCTGCATGACAGAAGGAACCGACCAAGGAATGGACCCAGCGACTACAGACGCTCGTTACACTGCCGTCAAGATCCAAGGAGCCATGCTCGGCAGACACGAGCAGGAATTGTCTGCTGCTCGCCATGCCGTGGAGAACCTGGCCGCTCAGGTTTCCGACCTCTCTGGACAGTTCCAGAGTCTACGTCTCGTGCCACCTGTTACTTCCTGGCCTGCCGAGCCTCCAGAACCTAGGGTTAATAACCCACCTTGCTACTCCGGGCAGCCCACTGAGTGCCGCTCCTTTCTCACGCAGTGTGAGATTGTGTTCTCTCTCCAACCCAACACATACTCTAGAGAGAGAGCTCGGGTTGCTTACATCATTTCACTCCTTACTGGCCGGGCTCGAGAATGGGGCACAGCTATCTGGGAGGCAAGGGCTGATTGCTCTAACAAATTCCAGAACTTTAAAGAGGAGATGATTCGGGTTTTTGACCGTTCAGTTTTTGGTAGGGAGGCTTCTAGGGCCCTGGCTTCCTTATGCCAAGGTGAACGGTCCATAACGGATTATTCTATTGAGTTTCGCACTCTTGCTGCCTCTAGTGAGTGGAACGAGCCGGCGCTGCTCGCTCGTTTTCTGGAGGGACTCCACGCAGTGGTTAAGGATGAGATTCTCTCCCGGGAGGTTCCATCAGATGTGGATTCTTTGATTGCTCTCGCCATCCGCATAGAACGACGGGTAGATCTTCGTCACCGGGCTCGTGGAAGAGAGCTCGCATCAACGGTGTTTCCCTGCTCCGCATCGCAACCATCTCCCTCCTCTGGCTTTGAGACTGAGCCCATGCAGCTGGGAGGGATTCGCATCTCGAATAAGGAGAGGGAACGGAGGATCACCAACCGCCTGTGCCTCTATTGCGGAGTTGCTGGACATTTTGTTAATTCATGTCCAGTAAGAGGCCAGAGCCCATCAGTAAGCGGAGGGCTACTGGTGAGCGCTACTACTCAGGTCCCTTCATCTAGATCTTGTACTACTATGTCGGTCCATCTACGCTGGACCGGTTCGGGTGCTACATGCAGTGCTTTGATTGACTCTGGGGCTGAGGGTTGTTTCATGGACGAAGCATGGGTTCGGAAACATAACATTCCTTTCAGACCGTTAGACAGGCCTACGCCCATGTTTGCCTTAGATGGTAGTCATCTTCCCAGTATCAAATTTGAGACACTACCTTTAACTCTCACAGTATCTGGTAACCACAGTGAGACTATTTCTTTTTTGATTTTCCGTTCACCGTTTACACCTGTTGTTTTGGGTCATCCCTGGCTAGTATGTCATAATCCTTCTATTAATTGGTCTAGTAATTCTATCCTATCCTGGAACGTTTCTTGTCATGTGAAGTGTTTAATGTCTGCCATCCCTCCCGTTTCTTCTGTCCCTACTTCTCAGGAGGAACCTGGCGATTTGACAGGAGTGCCGGAGGAATATCATGATCTGCGCACGGTCTTCAGTCGGTCCCGAGCCAACTCCCTTCCTCCTCACCGGTCGTATGATTGTAGTATTGATCTCCTTCCGGGGACCACTCCTCCTCGAGGTAGACTATACTCTCTGTCGGCTCCCGAACGTAAGGCTCTCGAGGATTATTTGTCTGTGTCTCTTGACGCCGGTACCATAGTGCCTTCTTCTTCTCCGGCCGGGGCGGGGTTCTTTTTTGTTAAAAAGAAGGACGGTACTTTGCGCCCCTGCGTGGATTATCGAGGGCTGAATGACATAACGGTTAAGAATCGTTATCCGCTTCCCCTTATGTCATCAGCCTTCGAGATTCTGCAGGGAGCCAGGTGCTTTACTAAGTTGGACCTTCGTAACGCTTACCATCTCGTGCGCATCAGAGAGGGGGACGAGTGGAAAACGGCGTTTAACACTCCGTTAGGGCATTTTGAGTACCGGGTTCTGCCGTTCGGTCTCGCCAATGCGCCAGCTGTTTTTCAGGCATTAGTTAATGATGTTCTGAGAGACATGCTGAACATTTTTGTTTTTGTCTATCTTGACGATATCCTGATTTTTTCTCCGTCACTCGAGATTCATGTTCAGCACGTTCGACGTGTTCTACAGCGCCTTTTAGAGAATTGTCTCTACGTAAAGGCTGAGAAGTGCTCTTTTCATGTCTCCTCCGTTACTTTTCTCGGTTCCGTTATTTCCGCTGAAGGCATTCAGATGGATTCCGCTAAGGTCCAAGCTGTCAGTGATTGGCCCGTTCCAAGGTCACGTGTCGAGTTGCAGCGTTTTTTAGGTTTCGCTAATTTCTATCGGCGTTTCATTCGTAATTTCGGTCAAGTTGCTGCCCCTCTCACAGCTCTTACTTCTGTCAAGACGTGTTTTAAGTGGTCCGGTTCCGCCCAGGGAGCTTTTGATCTTCTAAGAGAACGTTTTACGTCCGCTCCTATCCTCGTTACTCCTGACGTCACTAGACAATTCATTGTCGAGGTTGACGCTTCAGAGGTAGGCGTGGGAGCCATCCTATCCCAGCGCTTCCAGTCTGACGATAAGGTTCATCCTTGCGCTTATTTTTCTCATCGCCTGTCGCCATCTGAGCGCAACTATGATGTGGGTAACCGTGAACTGCTCGCCATCCGCTTAGCCCTAGGCGAATGGCGACAGTGGTTGGAGGGGGCGACCGTTCCTTTTGTCGTTTGGACAGACCATAAGAACCTTGAGTACATCCGTTCTGCCAAACGACTTAATGCCCGTCAAGCTCGTTGGGCGTTGTTTTTCGCTCGTTTCGAGTTTGTGATTTCTTACCGTCCGGGTAGCAAGAACACCAAGCCTGATGCCTTATCCCGTCTGTTTAGTTCTTCTGTGGCTTCTACTGATCCCGAGGGGATTCTTCCTTATGGGCGTGTTGTCGGGTTAACAGTCTGGGGAATTGAAAGACAGGTTAAGCAAGCACTCACGCACACTGCGTCGCGCGCGCTTGTCCTAGTAACCTCCTTTTCGTTCCTGTTTCCACTCGTCTGGCTGTTCTTCAGTGGGCTCACTCTGCCAAGTTAGCTGGTCATCCCGGTGTTCGAGGCACTCTTGCGTCTATTCGCCAGCGCTTTTGGTGGCCGACTCAGGAGCGTGACACGCGCCGTTTCGTGGCTGCGTGTTCAGACTGCGCGCAGAAGAAGTCTGGTAATTTTTTTTTCTGCTTCTGCTCCTGGTCTTGCTGGGTCTCAGTCTGTTCCCTGCCATCGCATCTCTCCTGTTCTTGTTCCTGCCCTTGCTGTGTCTCAGTCTGTCCCTAGTTCTCATTTTTTTTTAGAGTAGTACCCTAGTTTCCCTTTTTATCGTTTTTCGTTACGGTCCTGAGGAGAGGAGTTGGGTTCTTTCTCGGGACGTACTGGACCGTTTGATCTATGATTTCCTCCGTTGCCGCCAGTGTTCCTCCTCGAGAGCGCCAGGAGGCGCTCGGTGAGTGGGGGGGGTACTGTCATGTTTTGTCTTATATCATCTTGTCATTTTGCTTTTCCTTCTGTTCGTTTCCCCCTGCTGGTCTTATTAGGTTCGTTCCCTTTTTCTATCCCTCTCTCTCCCCCTCCCTCTCTCTCCTCTCTCTATCGTTCCGTTCCTGCTCCCAGCTGTTCCTATTCCCCTAATCATCATTTAGTCTTCCCACACCTGTTCCCGATCCTTTCCCCTGATTAGAGTCCCTATTTATTCCTTTGTGTTCCGTTCCTGTCCCGTCGGTTCCTTGTTTTGTATTCACCATGCTGTGATTGCGTTTCGCCCTGTCCTGTCGTGTTTTTTGCCTTCATCAGATGCTGCGTGTGAGCAGGTGGCTCTATCAACTACGGCCTGCGCCTACCCGAAGCGACCTGCAGTCTGTGGCCGCTTCTCTAGTTATTCCCCTCTACAGACTAGAGGATTTTTGTTATTCCCTGTTTTGGATTTAAATAAACTCTGTTTCTGTTAAGTCGCTTTTGGGTCCTCTTTCACCTGCATGACATATACATGCTAATAAATGCTTTAACTCGTGGCAAGTGTCTGCAGCCTGCCTATGACCTCAAACACGCATAAGTAACAGATGAATCTTTGATGTATTCATTTTGCCAGGCCTCTGGTTGTATGTATGTGTGTATCTGGGCCCTATATGGGATTGTATAGCTGGAGAAAGGTGTCATTGCATGCCCTGACAGAGAGGTAAGGGAACAGCATGTACACACAAACCTGGGATGTTCAAATGTTTTATAGTCTTTCGGACAGGAAGTTGAGGTTTAGCATTGTAAGTACCCTTTAAAATGTCCATAGGCAATGAGATAGTTATTATTGCATTGAGGAAAGCATTGTAAAAATGTATCCACCGGAGGGTTGTAAATTAATACAACTATCAGAATCAGCTAAGCAGAACAGGAGATTCATATTCCTGTGTATAACTGTTGCAGTCAGATTGGATACAGGTCTAATCCGTAACAATGAGGAAATCATTTTATGAAGGACAAAGGAAACACCCTTGTGAACTGGCATCCCTTCAGGGTAGTCCATAGCCCTGTTATCTCAGCACACTGCCACAATGACATACAAACATGGTCCACCCACACAGACAGTGTTGTGAAGAAGGCGCAACAGTGCCTCTTCCACCTCAAGACGGTGAAGAAATTGGGCTTGGCCCCTAAGACACTTCACAGATGCACCATTAAGATCATCCTGTCAGACTGTAACACACCTGGTAGGCACTCCAGAGGGTTCTGCGGTCAGCCTAACGCATCACTGGGAGACAGTTGACTGCCCTTCAGGAAATCTACATCATCCGGTGTCACATGAAGGCCAAGAAGATCATCAAGGACCTCAGCCACCTGAGCCACGGCCTGTTCACCCCGCTCTCATCCAGAAGGTGAGGTCAGTACAGGTGCATCAAAGCTGAGCGAGAGACTGAAAAACAGCTTCTATCGCAAGACCATCAGACTGTTAGTCATCACTAGCCGGCCTCCACCCAGTACCCTGCCCTGAACTTAGTCACTGTTACTAGCTGGCTACCACCCGGTTACTCATAACTGCACTTTAGAGGCTGCTGCATTCAAAAATTATTGAGACCCCTTTACTTTTTTCAGATTTTGTTACAGTACAGCATTTTTCTCAAATATATTAAATTGTTTTTCCCTTCATCAATCTACACACAATAACCCATAATGAAAAATCACATTTACATAAGTATTCAGACCATTTACTCATAACTTTGTTGAAAGACCTTTTGCAGCGAATGCAGCCTCGAGTATTCTTGGATATGACACTAAAAGCTTGGTACACCTGTATTTGGGGAGTTTCTCCCATTCTTCTCTGCAGATCCTCTGAAGCTTTGTCGGTCGGATGGGGAGCGTCACTGCACAGTTATTTGCATGTCTCTCTCGAGATGTTCAAGTCCGGCCTCTGCCTTGGCCACTCAAGGACATTCAAAGACTTGTCCTGAAGCCACTCCTGTGTTGACTTGAATGTGTACTTAGGGTTGTTGTCCTGTTGGAAGGTGAACCTTTGCCCCAGTCTGAGGTCCTGGGCACTCTAGAGCAGGTTTTCATCAAGGATCTCTCTCTGTGGGGCCTCCCGGGTGGTGCAGTGGTTAAGGACGCTGTACTGCAGCGCCAGCTGTTCACCAGAGACTCTGGGTTCGCGCCCAGGCTCTGTCGTGTTCCCTCTGGCCATTCTACCATAAAGGCCTGATTGGTGGAGTGCTTCGGGGTTGGTTGTCCTTCTGGAAGGTTCTCCCATCTCCAACAAAGAACTCTGAAGCTCTGCCAGAGTGACGGTTCACACGGTTCATTGTAACGAGTGTGCTGAGAGTCTGGAAGCAAGTTCAGGCAGCGAGGGTTTTAATTGAAAAAAAGAAAGAATGAACACAAATCACAAACAACGCACCGACATGAAAACAGAGTCAATAACACCTGAGGAAAGAACCAAGGGGAGTGGCAGACATAGGGAATCAAGGAGGTGAAGAAGTTCAGGTGAGTGTCATGAGGTGCAGATGTGTGAGATGATGGTGACAGGTGTGCGGGATATTCAGTAGCCTGATGACCTAGAGTCCGGAGAGGGAGTATACGTGACAGTACCCCTCGCCAACGTGCGGCTCCAGACGCAGGACGCCATCAAAGGGCATGAGCCCGGGGATCAGGAGCGGACCGGTCAACCCTGCTGATGCGTGAGAACCTGTCACGCCAGCTGAGGCATGGGAACCTTTCGAGTCAGCTGGAGCGCGGGAACTTGACAGATCGGTTGAGGCAGGGGAGCCTGGTGATCCGGATGAGGCATGAAAATCCGACGAGCCGGCTGAGGCAGGGGAGCCAGGCGATCCGGCTAACACGGAACCCAAACCGGCTGCGCGTGTGCGCTATCGTGCATACATGTATTTTGTCCACCCTACACCAAACGTGATCACGACACACAGGTTAAAATATGAAAACAAACAATGAACCAATTACATAAATACCCCTAGAAACTGTTCCTATTCATGAAAATCGCAAATGAAATGCAAATCGCAAATGAAATGAATGAAATATATTCAAACACAAGCTTAGCCTCTTAGCCTTTTTTTAGTCACTGTCATCTCAGATTTTCAAAATATGCGTTACAGCCAACGCTAGACAAGTATTTGTGTACGTTTATCATGGCATAATGCTATGCTAGGTTCTGCTGGCAGCAGGCAACATTTTCACGAAAATAAGAAAAGCAACCAAATTAAATTATTTACCTTTGAAGAACTTCGGATGCTTTTACTCAGGAGACTCCCAGTTAGATAGCAAATGTTCCTTTTTTCCAAAAAGATTATTTTTGTAAGCGAAATAGCTCCCGTTTGTTCATCATGCTTGGCTGAGAAATCGACCGAAAAATGCTACCAGTACATTTACATTACATTTACATTTAAGTCATTTAGCAGACGCTCTTATCCAGAGCGACTTACAACGCCAAACTTTTTTCAAAATTAGCTCCATAATATCGACAGAAACATGGCAAACGTTACTTAGGATCCATCCTCAAGGTGTTTTTAACAAATATATTCGATAATATATCCATCGAGGCAATTGGTTTCTCAAAAGAAGCGATTGGAAAAATGGCTACCTCAGTATTTTACGCAAGATTTTCTGCGGAAGACACCATGTGACCACTTGCTATATATGGTCCCTTACGGCTATTCTTCAATGGAAATGCGTAAGAAGACGTCACAATGCTGTAGACACCTTGGGGAATATGTGGAAAACGTAAGCTCATTCGTAGCTCATTCACAGCCATATAAGGAATCATTGGCATGAGGCGGTTTTAAAAAATGGGGCACTTCCTGGTTGGATTTTTAACTGGGTTTCGCCTGTAACATCAGTTCTGTTGCACCCACAGACAATATCTTTGCAGTTTTGGAAACGTCAGAGTGTTTTCTATCCAAAGTCAATTATATACATAGTCGAGCATCTTTTCGTGACAAAATATCTTGTTTAAAACGGGAACGTTTTTCATCCAAAACTTTTAATAGCGCCCCCTAATGCTTAACTAAATAAATGAAACAATGAACACAAAACACAAACAATGCACCAACAGAGTCAATAACAATTTAATATTTTTTAGACGTCACAGCAGAATGCCCACGTACTTCAGTATAGCTGCGGGGCTTACACGAGTCTGAATCCATATATTTTAATTTTCTAGACATCAATGTACAGCAACATTTTTAGATGACACTGCAGAACACCCGCCACATGGATATGCACACATACTCAGCTGTGGGGTTTACAAGAGCCGAATTTCATATCATTTTCAGACATCAATGTAGCAGTAGAACACATATCACAAATCAGAATATAACTTCAAATAAATCAATGTAGGCTGCAGCAGAACACACATGAGAATATATAGGCCTCCTGTATATGTGATAATATGCACATGTTCAAATTACCTTCACCGTAAAGAACTTTGAAAAAAAAAACTAACCTTAGTTTTCAAAATCTCCCACAATTACTCACTCCATGTCAAGTCCATTTAACTCATGAGATTCAATTTCTTGCTCAAAGCTATGAGCGGGCCTTTCACGATAGTCGTAAGAAGCGGACCAAAGCGCAGCGTGGTATGAACGCATCATTTAATAGATGACAAAAAACCCCAAGTAAACTGTACAAAAACAATAAACAAATAACGACCGTGAAGCTATCATAAGAACTGTGCTGACACAAGCAACTAACATAGACACACAACATAGAATGCCCACCCAGCTCACGTCCTGACCAACACTAAAACGAGGAAAACACACAAGAACTATGGTCAGAACGTGACAGGGCCTGTGGCTGTGACATTTGCCTCCTTCTAAGGCTGTTCTGAAGACTGGATGTAGAGTCTATTTTTTTTATTTGAAGTGATAACTATAACCTGGGTGAGGCTTGCTGCCACCAAATGCGCCTTGGTTTCTGCATGTTCTGATGGCACCTTTTTTCTGATGGCTCTGTTGTTGTTGTTTTTTACACCTGAGGCATAGGATATTAAATGACTGTGGATTCCACCCACTCTATCACTAATTTAATCCTGCCAGCAGTTTCTAGACCTAAGCTTGCATGACAAGCCAGGGGTTATACGTTTGCTTGTTCTTGAACTGCCAATTGCACCTGCCCCGCCTGTCTCCTGCTGAGACTGACTCTGCTGGTGGAGGTGCTGGTGGTGATGCTGAACTGGGGGGGATTAGCATCTTTGCTAGCTAAGGCATTGCCATCAGGACCAGTTTGCCCCTCACTCCTCTCCTCTGGCACTGACTGATCTCTGGCTCGTACTGGGTTTGATTCACCACCTGTTCATATCCATTTTTAATGTGACTTTCCCTAAATTCAAATTCAGTTGGGAGACGACTAGCCTGGGCTACGTGACGTGATTAAGTAGGGACCTCTTCACCAGCTGACCACCATTACCAAGACATGTGTTAAGATCAGTTAATTACCCCACTGGCCCTCCCCATAACTTCTAAAAACAAATAAGAGAGCAGGTCTGGAATCAGTGTGGCAGGATAGGATGATTACACAGAAGGATCACCGCGCTTTACATGATGGTCTTTCTGAGGGACGGGAGAATAATGAGGAGGTAACTTGATTTAACGCTGATCGCTTTTATTAGAATGTCTACAGTGCGAAAAGTTAAACAATTAATAAATCATGCCGTGAGAGGTGCCGGATTTGGGTGCCGGAACAAACAAAGTCAAATCTGAGAGGTGCCGGATCCTGCCGGCTCAAATGAAGCACTGGCGGCTGGGACTGGAGGACTAGTCAGGATCGAGGCAAAGATGAACGGAGCAAAGTACAGAGAGATCCTTGATGAAAACCTGCTCCAGAGAGCTCAGGACCTCAGACTGGGGCGAAGGTTCACCTTCCAACGGGACGACAACCCTAAGCACACAGCCAAGACAACGCAGGAGTCTCTGAATTTCCTTGAGTGGCCCAGCTAGAGACCGGACTTGAACCCAGCTGTGCAGCAACGCTCCCCAGCCAACCTGACAGAGCTTGAGAAAATCTGCAGAGAAGAATGGGAGAAACTCTCCAAATACAAGTGTGCCAAGCTTGTAGTGTCATACCCAAGAAGACTCGGGGCTGTAATTGCTGCCAAAGGTGCTTCAACAAAGTACTGAGGAAAGGGTCTGAACTTATGTAAATGTGAAATTTCCATTTTTATTTGTAATGTATTTGCAAACATTTCTAAAAACCTGTTTTTGCTTTGTCATTATGGGGATCTAGATTGATGAAGAAAGAAAAACATATTTAATCAATTTTAGAATAAGGCTGTAATGTAACATTTAGAAAAAGTTCAGGGGTCTGAATAATTTCCCGAATGCACTGTGTGTGTGTGTGTGTGTGTGTGTGTGTGTGTGTGTGTGTGTGTGTGTGTGTGTGTGTGTGTGTGTGTGTGTGTGTGTGTGTGTGTGTGTGTGTGTGTGTGTGTGTGTGTGTGTGTGTGTGTGTGTGTGTGTGTGTACAATACCAGTCACAGGTTTGGACACACCTACTCATTCCAGGGTTATTCTTTATTTGTTATTACTTTCTACATTGTAGAATAACAGTGAAGTCCTCAAAACTATGAAATAACACATATGAAGTCATGTAGTAACCAAAAAAGTGTTCCTTCAAGACTGTTGGAAAAACATTCCAGGTGAAGCTGGTTGAGAGAATGCCAAGTGTGCGCAAAGCTGTCATCAAGGCAAAGGGTGGCTACTTGGAATAGTTTTAAATATAAAATATATTTTGATTGGTTACTACATGATTCCATTTGTTATTTCATAGTTTTGATGTCTTCACTATCATTCTACAATGTAGAAAATAGTAAAAACAAAGAAAACTCTAGAATGAGTAGGTGTGTCCAAACTTTTGACTGGTACCTATATACATTTTTTGATACTCCGGACTCGGACACTAATTACCCTAATATTTCTATACTTTTACTTTTAGATTTTTTTGTGTTGTTAGATATTGCTGCACTGTTGGAACTAGGAACATAAGCATTTCGCTACACCAGCAATAACATCGGCTAAATATGTGTATGCGACGAATACAATTTGATTTCATTTAGACACACACACAAACAAACACACACTCACAAACAGACCCCTGGATTTCCGTTTTCCTCCAAGCAGCTAGCCTAAACTATTTCCTGGATTTATTGTAGAGGCTGTCACTTCCACGTGTGCCGGCTATTAACAAGAAGATAATGTCAGCCTAAAAGCATCCTGACAAGCGGGATCACACGCTGTCCCCAGTCCCACGTAAACCCAATATAACATTCGTATTTAAAATATTTGGCTTCATGAAGCATGCCATTCTAGACTGCATAGCCAACGTAATTAGAATTATTTAGTGATAATGGACTTGTAAACTGTCTGTAGTAGAATAGTTTAATATAAGTTCCACGCAGGAGCGCCTAACCAATTTGCCATGCGCTTGTTGCCGTAGCATTGTCATGACAACAGTGTGCACATAGAGCTGCTGGCCTTTGAAGTCGATACACACACTAAAATCCGAAATAAATTATTGCTCTGTTTTGTTGTTTGGTCTAAAAAAAAATATTGGAGCAATGGCTACATTTTAAATGTATGAAAAGCAAAGCACAGCTACAGCTCTGTATTGTCAAACAAAGGCGGAACAAGTGCACTGTCTTTCAACGTGACAAGCGCAATAAAGAACGTCCAAATCCGATGTCATCACATACCTTCTTCACAAAGAGGTCTTCCAATCCAAGTAGCTAACTCCAGACCGGTTTAGCATGTTCGTTTATGTAGCCGATTTTACAGAAACCGAAAGATTATGTTATTCCGAAGACTGTGCAAATCAAATAAATAGCCACTGTAGAAGAGCTGTCATATTAGTCCCAAAAAAGTACATTTAACCTAACCGACATGTGAAAATCAACCGTCTAAATTTCTCAGCACAGTATATCCCGCTATTCTTGAGCCCACGTTTCACCCCTGAACGGGTTTAATTCCCACCATATGCACATGATCTCAAACCCTCATTTAAATGTTTTAATTGCCTCGCCCACGGTGCCATTTCTAGTATTGAGAGAGGGACAAGAGATGTACGTCAGATTATTCATAATTCACAATGCTTAATTAATGTAGAATTCATATTATAGCCCCCTGCTCAATCTCTGTCATGATACATTTTAAAGTCATAACACTGACGAACATACATAATTATGTGAACCCTGCATGGTTCAAACACACCGAGTGACACGTCAATGCAAAAGCTTTGTGCAGATAGTTTATGCAAGGCATTTCTTTGGTATATGATGTTATTAACCTTTTCCCAGATTTTGGCAAATGTTGATATCTTAGAAAACCCTTGCATTATTGATGTATATAAACTGTTTATGTTAGATGTCCTCTAATATATTGTAAAAACAAATACATAATATGAAAAATGTGGCACTATGTAGGCCTATAATAAAGTATAAACTACACCCACGAACATTAAATCTACCCCAAGCATACCCCAATGTTTGCATATTTTGCATTACTCATCTCATGTGTATATACTGTATTCTATCCTATTCGATTGTATCTTAGTATGTGCCTCTCTGACATTGCTCATCCAAATACTCATATATTCTTAATTCCATTCCTTTTCTTTAGATTGTGTGTATATTGTTAGATATTACTTGTTAGATATTACTGCACTGTTGGAGCTAGAAACACACGCATTTCGTGCAATAACATCTGCTAAACACGTGTATGTGACAAATACAATTTGATTTGATTTGAAAAATATGATGGTAGAAATTCATAATTAAATGTTATGCTCTGTTGATGTTTTTCTTGTAGAGGCTACATGTTCATCTTGCAGTTACATGTTTGGCTCCCTAATCCGAATGCCAGAACTGAAGTCCCTTCTGGGAGAGAAAAAAAAGTTGTTCTATTATTATCTATATGCATTTACTGAGTTGGGAAAAGCGTATTTCTTAAATCTAATGTCTTTTACCCAGATCAGTTGTTTTTTCGAAAGGTGCACGTTTGCGTAGTGCCGCTAGATGACAGCAGATGTCTGCAAAATAATAAGGTTAGGCGGGACAGTTCATTTTGGCTTTGTTTCTGCGACGCTGGGATATTCATATAACATAACATGAATGGAATAGAAATAGACATAAATTCTACATTTCACTGGTATTCGTAAAACATGTGTTTATGTGAGTTTTTTTTAATGTTTCGTGTGCCTATTGATAGGTTGTGTAAACGGTTGTTACTTAATTAATAATTCGATGTAGGCTACCTGTATCAATAGTCATATAGAATCAAATAAAATTAATTGTAAAACAAGAATAATTTATTTTATTATTATTTTTATTTTTTTCACCTTTATATAACCAGGTAGGCTAGTTGAGAACAAGTTCTCATTTGCAACTGTGACCTGGCCAAGATAAAGCATAGCAATTCAACACATACAAAAACACAGAGTTACACATCGAGTAAAACAAACATACAATCAATAATACAGTAGAACAAAAGAAAGCAAAAAGTCTATGAGTGTTGTGAGTGCAAATGAGGTGAGATAAGGCAATAAATAGGCCATGGTGGCGAGGGTAATTACAATATAGCAATTAAACACTGGAATAGTAGATGTGCAGAAGATGACTGTGCAAATAGAGATACTGGGGTGCAAATTAGCAAAATAAATACATACATACTGTATGGGGATGAGGTAGGTAGATTGATGGGCTGTTTACAGATGGGCTATGTACAGGTCCAGTGATCTGTGAGCTGCTCTGACAGCTGGTGCTTAGAGTTAGTGAGGGAGATATGAGTCTCCAGCTTCAGAGAATTTTGCAGTTCCTTCCAGTCATTGGCAGCAGAGAACTGGAAGGAAAGACCACCAAAGGAGGAATTGGCTTTGGGGGTAACCAGTGAGATAGTGAGATATACCTGCTGGAGCGCGTGCTATGAGTAGGTGCTGCTATGGTGACCAGTGAGCTGAGATAAGGCGGTGTTTTATCTAGCATATAAGTATGCATAATGTAATACAATAATAGAAACCCATATTTTTGATATATAAATGTATTTATTTGTCTTTAATAAACAATTACAATAGATTTACAGTGCACCGTGGGAAACGTAGTTCTTATGGCCACATTCCCGAATGAATTAAACGCATACTGAACTTGCTTTGGCCCCTTGGAGATTCCCTTCCTGGGGGTGTTTGATGTAACGTAGGCTACATGGTGACTGTATTCAGCACCTAACCTAACTCAATGAATGATAAATGAGAGCTAGTAAAACAAATAGCTCAAGGATGCACTGGAGTGAGAAGGTAATATTGAACAGTGTACTGTCTTCGGCAGCTGACGCTCGTCAAAGTGCCATTTCTGAGATAACTTCTCATTTGGCGCATACAGAAAAGTAAACACGTTCGAAAATCAAGAAAGGACCAGCTTGTCGTCAACCTCACATCACCAGCTACGTGTCTTGAGGTAAGAATCCTTTCGACGTAGAATCAGAAACAGAAAGCCTGTGACAATATCGATTATGTCCATATATATTCGCGGTATACGGTTGTCTTTGTTTACAATTGTCCCCCGGCTTCCTTGTCTCCCGCTGTCTCTCCCTCGTCATCCCAGTATGGGATTTCTTGCTGCTACATTGTAGGGAAACTGACAAACTCGTGCTGCTTTCTTGTGGAACTTTGTTGCGAGTTGTTTTATTTGGCCGCGGTAGGAACATGATGACAGGTCAACTAGCCATTGCTCTCTAGCTAACCCCTCATGGCTGTGAGCAACATAGGATATGGTTCGACTGTCTGTCTGCCTGCCCTGTATGGCTAGTCAAGCATGCCATAGAGAGGAGTAGAGTAGACTAGCCTGTACTTCATTCCTAAACGCTAAATGGAAATAAAATGTGACATGACCTATGGAAGAAACGTTGTCAAATAAATGACTGTAATGCTTTCCCAATATGTACGCGTCTTGCACTTTAAAACTTCTGTTTAAAGACTGCACTGTCGTAGCCATAATACGTTGTCTACTGAATGCAGCTTTCTGGTTGTGTGCTTGGGAGATGAGTATTAAAACCACTCTTATGTCAAAGCTTGTGTTATACTTCACAGTCAGGACAACTTTCCATGCTGGCAACCTAAATGTAAATCATATTTATGCCATTTGCCTCACTGGGTGGAGACAGATTGTGCTTTCGTTTGTGACTACTGAATGAACTAAATCTCTTGCTGGCACTGACTCTCTCAAATGCACACTCCCTCTGTCACTCTCTCTCTGTCTGTCTCTTGCTCTGTCTCTGTCTGAGACCCAGCTGGTCTGCCTCACAGACAGGTGTCTACAGGAACAGGTGCATTGTAACAAAGGGTTACAGTATTGTGTGTGTGTGTGTGGGGGGATGGGGAAAGATCATGCTGGGTGAGGTGGGGGGGGGTGGAGAAAGATCATGTTGGGTGCGGTGGGGGGTGGAGAAAGATCATGTTGGGTGCGGTGGGTGGGGGGGTGGAGAAGGATCATGCTGGGTGCGGTGGGGGGAGATGGAGAAAGATCATGCTGGGTGCGGTGGGGGGGGGTGGAGGGGAGATGCATGATCTTTCTCCACCCCCCCACCGCACCCAGCATGATCTTTCTCCAGTCAGGAAAACTTTCCATGCTGGCAACCTAATTGTAAATCATATTTATGCCATTTGCCTCACTGGGTGGAGACAGATTGTGCTTTCGTTTGTGACTACTGAATGAACTAAATCTCTTGCTGGCACTGTCTCAAATGCACACTCCCTCTGTCACTCTCTCTCTGTCTGTCTCTTGCTCTGTCTCTGTCTGAGACCCAGCTGGTCTGCCTCACAGACAGGTGTCTACAGGAACAGGTGCATTGTAACAAAGGGTTACAGTAGACATCCCAGTCACGGACCTTGCTCCCAGGCAGACTAAATAACTTTTTTGCCCGCTTTGAGGACAATACAGTGCCACTGACACGGCCTGCAACGGAAACATGCGGTCTCTCCTTCACTGCAGCCGAGGTGAGTAAGACATTTAAACGTGTTAACCCTCGCAAGGCTGCAGGCCCAGACGGCATCCCCAGCCGCGCCCTCAGAGCATGCGCAGACCAGCTGGCCGGTGTGTTTACGGACATATTCAATCAATCCCTATACCAGTCTGCTGTTCCCACATGCTTCAAGAGGGCCACCATTGTTCCTGTTCCCAAGAAAGCTAAGGTAACTGAGCTAAACGACTACCGCCCCGTAGCACTCACTTCCGTCATCATGAAGTGCTTTGAGAGACTAGTCAAGGACCATATCACCTCCACCCTACCTGACACCCTAGACCCACTCCAATTTGCTTACCGCCCAAATAGGTCCACAGACGATGCAATCTCAACCACACTGCACACTGCCCTAACCCACCTGGACAAGAGGAATACCTATGTGAGAATGCTGTTCATCGACTACAGCTCGGCATTCAACACCATAGTACCCTCCAAGCTCGTCATCAAGCTCGAGACCCTGGGTCTCGACCCCGCCCTGTGCAACTGGGTACTGGACTTCCTGACGGGCCGCCCCCAGGTGGTGAGGGTAGGCAACAACATCTCCTCCCCGCTGATCCTCAACACGGGGCCCCACAAGGGTGCGTTCTGAGCCCTCTCCTGTACTCCCTGTTCACCCACGACTGCGTGGCCACGCACGCCTCCAACTCAATCATCAAGTTTGCGGACGACACAACAGTGGTAGGCTTGATTACCAACAACGACGAGACGGCCTACAGGGAGGAGGTGAGGGCCCTCGGAGTGTGGTGTCAGGAAAATAACCTCACACTCAACGTCAACAAAACTAAGGAGATGATTGTGGACTTCAGGAAACAGCAGAGGGAACACCCCCTATCCACATCGATGGAACAGTAGTGGAGAGGGTAGCTAGTTTTAAGTTCCTCGGCATACACATCACAGACAAACTGAATTGGTCCACTCACACTGACAGCGTCGTGAAGAAGGCGCAGCAGCGCCTATTCAACCTCAGGAGGCTGAAGAAATTCGGCTTGTCACCAAAAGCACTCACAAACTTCTACAGATGCACAATCGAGAGCATCCTGGCGGGCTGTATCACCGCCTGGTACGGCAACTGCTCCGCCCTCAACCGTAAGGCTCTTCAGAGGGTAGTGAGGACTGCACAACGCATCACCGGGGGCAAACTACCTGCCCTCCAGGACACCTACACCACCCGTTGTTACAGGAAGGCCATAAAGATCATCAAGGACATCAACCACCCGAACCACTGCCTGTTCACCCCGCTATCATCCAGAAGGCGAGGTCAGTACAGGTGCATCAAAGCTGGGACCGAGAGACTGAAAAACAGCTTCTATCTCAAGGCCATCAGACTGTTAAACAGCCACCACTAACACTGAGTGGCTGCTGCCAACACACTGTCATTGACACTGACCCAACTCCAGCCATTTTAATAATGGGAATTGATGGGAAATGATGTAAATATATCACTAGCCACTTTAAACAATGCTACCTTATATAATGTTACTTACCCTACATTATTCATCTCATATGCATATGTATATACTGTACTCTACATCATCGACTGCATCCTTATGTAACACATGTATCACTAGCCACTTTAACTATGCCACTTTGTTTACTTTGTCTACACACTCATCTCATATGTATATACTGTACTCGATACCATCTACTGTATGCTGCTCTGTACCATCACTCATTCATATATCCTTATGTACATGTTCCTTATCCCCTTACACTGTGTATAAGACAGTAGTTTTGGAATTGTTAGTTAGATTACTTGTTGGTTATCACTGCATTGTCGGAACTAGAAGCACAAGCATTTCGCTACACTCGCATTAACATCTGCTAACCATGTGTATGTGACAAATAAAAATTTGATTTGATGATTTGATTGATTTGAAAGATCATGCTGGGTGCGGTGGGGGGGTGGAGAAAGATCATGCTGGGTGCGGTGGGGGTGAAGAAAGATCATGCTGGGTGCGGTGGGGGGGTGGAGAAAGATCATGCTGGGTGCGGTGGGGGGAGGGGGTGGAGAACGATCATGCTGGGTGCGGTGGGGGGAGGGGGTGGAGAAAGATCATGTTGGGTGCGGTGGGGGAGATGGAGAAAGATCATGCTGGGTGCGGTGGGGGGGGATGGAGAAAGATCATGCTGGGTGCGGTGGGGGGGTGGAGAAAGATCATGCTGGGTGCGGTGGGGGGAGATGGAGAAAGATCATGCTGGGTGCGGTGGGGGAGATGGAGAAAGATCATGCTGGGTGCGGTGGGGGGATTTTTTATTTTTTCTAATCAGTATGCCTGCTCAGCTATGCTGTAGATAAACCGAAGGGTATTCGATTGTTGGCTACATGTCATCTGTTAAGTGTCCAAATGTAATGTTGCAACAGACTTGTAGGCTTACTAATACCAATGCGATGTGTTCTCGGAGTTTATCTTTCTGCCATTGGGGAAGTGTGTTGTGTAAGCTATAGCTTTTGATCGACACAAATGTCAGTATCATGTTTTACATTTTCATACAGTAGGGCTTTTTATTTCACAAGTCGGACCAGTTTGGGTTCTTCTTTCAATACGTGGCAACAGGAAGAGGTCTTCCACAGAGGCCCACACAGACAGAGAGAGATAATTACTGTAAGCATCAGACAATTATGGGCAAGCCGAGTCATCACTCCCTGTTCTATTAAACCAAAAATATAATATTAGGATGAGCAATGTCGGAGTCCAGAGTGTGTATATATATATATATATGTATATATAATATATTTATTTACTTATTTATACCCCAGACTCCAACATTGCTCGTCCAAATATTATATATTGCTTAATTCCATTATTTTACTTTTAGATTACTGAGTATTGCTGTGAATTGATAGATATTGATAGATAAGCATTTCACTACACCCGCAATAACATCTGCTAAATATGTGTATGCGACGAATAAGATTTGATTTGAAACTATGAAGAAGAAAATTATATGTATATATACAATACCAGTCAAAAGTTTGGACACACCTACTCGTTCAAGGGTTTTTATTTATTTTTACTATTTTCTACATTGTAGAATAATAGTGAAGACATCAACACAAATTAAATAACACATATGGAATCATGTAGTAGCCAACAAAAAGTGTTGAACAAATCAAAATATTTTAGATTCTTCAAAGTAGCCACCCTTTGCCTTGACAGCTTTGCACACTCTTTGCATTCTCCCAACCAGCTTCATGAGGTAGTCACCTGGAATGCATTTAAATTAACAGGTGTGCCTTGTTAAAAGTTCATTAGTGGAATTTCTTTCCTTCTTAATGCGTTTGAGCCAATAAGTTGTTTTATTCTTATACACGATTCCATATGTGTTAATACATAGTTTGTCTTCACTATTATTGTACAATGTAGAAAATAGTCTAAATGTAGCAAAACCCTTGAATGAGTAGGTGTGTCCAATCTTTGGACTGGTATGTGATGCATAGACTTTATGGAAAGTATGTGGATCTAATATTTAGTATATCTGTAGAATACATAGAATATACAGCAATATTTGAATAACACATAGTATATACATATGACATGAGTAAAACTGTGTGTAAACATTATTAAAGTGACCAGTGATTCCATGTACATAGGGCGGCAGCCTCTTAAGTTGCAGGGTTGAGTAACCGGGTGGAAGCCGGCTAGTGACAGTGACTAAGTTTAGGGCAGAAGCCAGTTAGTGATGCCTATTTAACAGTCTGACGGCCTTGTGATAGAAGCTGTTTTTCAGTCTTCCTGTCCCAGCTTTGATGCACCTGTACTGACCTCGTCTTCTGGATGATAGCGGAGTGAACATGCCATGGCGGTTGATGTCCTTGATGATCATTTGGCCCTCCTGTGACATCAGGTGCTTTATTTTTTTATTTTTCCTTTATTTAACTAGGCCAGTCAGTTATGAACAAATAATTATTTACAATGACAGCCTATGAACAGTGGGTGAACTGCCTTGTTCAGGGGCAGAACTACAGATTTTCACCTTTTCAGCTCGGGATTCGATGTCCTTCAGGGCAGGCAGTGTGCCTGCGGTGATGCGTTGGGCAGACTGCCAGTCAAGAGTAGCCTAGCCTACTGCAATTTATTTAGAACAATACAAATAGGCTACAGTATTTGTATAGTTTTTATCCGTTTTGATCTCTTGAATGCAGCCCTTCGCGTTCTCTGCCCAACATGCCAATGCGCATGCGCGCTGCTGACTCGCTGTAATCCTCCTTTAGGCAGAGATTGCATCTGCCTCCACTGCATTTATCAGAGAGGGAGAATTAAACCCCATGGGGAAAATATATGCATATAATGTAAAACAGCCCCCGGTGCAAAGACATACTGTGGGCCCAGGATAGAGCATTGCAGTATGGGTAGTCATTTATTTCTGAAGCGACAACGGGGCCGAAGCGAGGATGTCTCATAGAAGTCAACGAGGATCAGCGTCATAAAACACCGGAATTATGAGATGAGCTCACGAGAATGGACCGGGAGGAAGAGAGTGGAATTGGCGTTTAATATCCATTCTGGATGAGACTGTTTAGTTCAAATTTCACGTTTTTAATAGCTTGTTATTTCGGCTCAGTCCCTTCCATCAATACCATTTAGTCAGCTCCTGAGTTAGTCACTGGAAACTGGCAGATTTCTACAGTTGTAGCCTACATGGTTTACTCTGAACTCGCCCGTTTTGCAGCTCTGGCACCGACGGTAATTCGATACATTGTTAAATGTTTCTGCACGCATTTGTAGGCAAAGCTTTTCCACATTGTAGTTCGCGACATTTTAATGAGCAAGAGGCTGTATTGGCATAAACAAAATGTGTCATTATCAATATTGGCGCGGCTCGTCTGATAGTTAGAGGCTACCCGTCCCTATGAGCTATTGTAGAGACTTTAGCTTGAAATAATATAAGTAGTAATCATTTCGCGTGTTGTTGTATTCTTTGGAATAAAACATGCATGTGTATATAATTAGACTTCACGCCTCCGTTGGACTCCTCACCCGGAATGCACCATCGTAGTTCCAACCTGGCATACCGACTCGCTATGACAGGTTGGCACACGTACAGCCCACTGTACCCAGAGATGAACCACCAGACCGGCCGTATCATCAACGGGATCATCAGACTGAAGTGAAGCTCCGAATAGGCTACCCGACATCTCCCGTGTTGTAACAGGGCCGAACCGGCAAAGGACTGCATACCATTAGGGGAAAGTCTGCTAAGAAGGTTGCACTTGTCGAATATGTATTCGAACTTCTCTGTCCGTTGGGATTGGGAGCCGTAGCCTATTCCAATTTCCATTGTGGCCCGTTCGTGTTCTACACTGCGCTCTATGCGCACACACGTTGTCTTTGGGTTGTGTTCAATTTCGAAGTTCATGTTTGTTTTAATGTTCAAGTAGCTTGCTATTCGGGACATTGCCTCAATCAGAGTTGTCAGTTGTGAATAGTGCGACTTTTCAGCCACAAAGAAATGGTGGTTCGAGTGTTCCGCTGTAGCAGCTGTAGGCAAGTGTCAACATTTGAAGGATGAGCCTTGGATATTCATTCAGAGCTTCAGTCAGTGTGGAAGCAGTGCGTGCACACAGAATCACTCACATTCTGAGACTGCTTCTCAGATAAACATTACAGTAAAAAACTACACAAAACGAAATTCGTTTTTTACTTTATTGTATTCAGATATGTGTTGAGTTAAACGCTTATTTAAAGCCATATTAAAAGTAGGAAAGTATTTGAAAATAGCAACAAAAAAATGTAGGTTGTTATCCATGTCATGGTTTGGTTTGAGTTTGACAAACTCATTCTGGCTCAAGTGCTAAGAAAGAAATGCCCCAGACATCACTTCTCAGTTCCTATTCGGTTATGTTTTTTTATTCCTGTTTTGTCAACCACAACAAAAAACAGTCGAGTGCCTGAACTGTGCCATATTATCTCAGAGATGTTGATTGACGGAGGACTACGTCATCTCTGTGTGTGCCTCTTCCACTGCCTGTGTCCATGCGTGACACAGGGTTCAAGCATGCTGGACCAGGTATGAGACTGCACATGCCACGAAGGAACACTGCAGACAACATGGCCCACGTAGTTAGTTAAGAAGGCTACGACAGAGAAAATTAGTACCCACTTCAGAGAAGAGAGGAGTATGTGAGTTATTTTCCCGCAGACTCAGTGCCACATTGGAATCAGTGCTCGGGGCAACCAATTACAGCTTTGATTGAACACTATCCACCTCGATCTGGACTTTGAGACTTTGTCGTTTTCCACTTGTTTTTTTTTTATTACTCCTGATATCCTCGTTATTGCCTTTTCCATTCAATATTCTTGGATATTGCCATCTTCAAGCACATTTGGAGTCACTTAACAGGATGAAATCTGTCCCTTTTTTTAAAAAATAAGGGTTGTTTCAAATCGTGCCAGTTGGAGGTTTGGCAGGACTAAGAACACATGAGCAGGGTTTTCATCGGGCCTAGACCACCTTTTTCTCCTATCCCCACCCTTAAACTGTAATCCTGAGACTGAGACATAAGGCACTGTTACTTCTCTACTCCCTGTCCCACACACTTTGTGGGTTCAAAGGGCGAGAACCCCAGTAGACTGAAAAAGTTGTGTTGCTGTGGTGATGGGGAGTTCTGCCTCCTCTCTCACCGCAGAGACCGAGTCGGACCACGGGTTCCGGAGCACCCCGTACCCGTCGTCGCCTCCTATGGGCTGGCTTAGGAACAGCCACAGTAGCCCGGTGTGGGGCACCACCTTCATTACGCGCCAGCAGCAGCCACCACCACACCCATACAGAGAGCGCAGGTAAGAGCCAACTCTTCAGTCCACTGCACCAGACTGGTCAGGCCTGTTGATGGCCAGCAAGCAGAGAAATGGGCCATGCTCTGCAACACTAGGGGTTGTATTACACAGGGATGGATGCCACTGGGGGCAGTTAGAGCGAGCATAAAGGACAGATGGCTTTGTTGTGCAGATCGCAATATTGTGATGTGTGTTTTATTTGAGTCATATCCTAAGGGTGTTTTGACATTTTTAGTGTGGCAATTCTCAGAGCTCTCAGATCCACTTTAAATCGGACACCTGCCTGCCGCTGCCTTAGACAAGATTTATTGTGGAATATTATTTCATGTTCAAGCCTTTTCAATGAAATCGCTTTATATGCACTGACAATGTTATAGTATCATTAAATCTTACACAATATTATTACATCAAAAGTATCGTTCCAAATTTGATCTTAACATAGTTCCACTTTGATATTTTGATATCCAATATCATATCCAAAATCCATTTGTGCTGGATTTGTCATCTGACAATCCCACCTCTTAGTACCACCTACAGCTCCTATGCGCCGGATTGGATTGGTGTACCAAGTTGATTGCACCCATGGCATGACCTAAGCACGAGCGACCCAGGTACAAACTCTCTCGCTGGGTGGATTGGGGAGCTTGTATCATGGCAAATCCTTTGGAGGGCGACCAGACCAGAAGACTTTTGATTAAATGACATCGTCTTCGCTTGAGAACACGCGATACACTGGGCTCTGTTGTTTGATGTCCGTCAATGTGCTGTCCGCTAACAGAAGGCCGAGTCTAGGTGTGAAATGGGTTCGTATGTCAGTTCTCCGGGAAGGAGAACAGTGGAGCTGCTATCGGCTTCCTCCTCCGGTGTATTGAGGTTATTGCTGAGTCACTACAGGCATCAAGTCCAGTTGTTAGGTATTGAGTTTCAGAAAGTCTATCAAATATCCTTACAATGGATGCCATTGTTTATTCAGCGTGGGCCCCCTCGATCTCTCATCTCTTGCTACTATTGTCTGTGCTTGTCAATACTTTGCAATTGCCCTTCAGTTAATTAACAGTCAAACTTTATAATCCCTTGGAGAGGCCTTGTAGGGTTCCGATTGAACTGTGCATAAGGTAGTTTGTGCCTGCTTGGGCTGAAGGAAGTGCCTGTCTTTATTATTAGTAGGCCTATTTTATACGAGTAATGATAGAAAGTGCTGTCAGTATCGGTTTGCATCTTCATACACTGAACTCCTTTATTGTTTTTGGGAGACCCTCTTCTGCTGTGTTCATGTGCATCCCCATAGCAACAAGCCTCTGTCTCCATCACCAATCAGACTCCAGCCTCAGTCAGCTGAGCTCATAATACACAAATGCATGAATGCACATCTCACCACAAGTACAACCACTGCTTTTGGTAGCGGCGAGGGTCTGCTTACACACACACACACACACACACACACACACACACACACACACACACACACACAACGCACTCACACACAGATCCTCAAATGACACGTCTTTTAGGAGTGATGTGCAATGATGCTTTGAGTGTACTCTCACACACTCTCACCCCACACACATACACACTTCTGCATGAGTCTAACGAGGTTAGGCAAGCCTAGCTGAGCTGTGACAGAGCATGAAATATAGAAACAACAGACTGCTGTGAGCTCAGCTTACGTTTGGTGATTCATGGTGAGGGTTTACTCCCTTAATATAGCCCTAGTGTCTTGTTGCACCACACGGAACTCTTTCTCCGGCTGTTTATCCCAGCCCCTGAAAACTGGCAATATGTCTTGTCCTTGTGTATTTTTTTTTTTTAATTCAGCTTCTTCCAGCAGTGACTCATTGGTCTTGGGAAGGGTCTGTGTAGTGAATCAGTATTTCTTCACATCACAGTTTTAGGCTTGCTCAAGAAAGCAACCAAACATGTAAACTAGCTAGGCCTGTCCTTCATGTCTTAAAGTAATGATGGACTGTTGTTACTCTTAGCCTTATTTGGTATAAATAAGCAATCTTCTGTATACCACCCCTACCTTGTCACAGCACAACTGATTGTCTCAAACACATTAAGAAGGAAATATATTCCACTAATAAACTTTGAACAAGGCACACCTGGTAATTGAAATGCATTCTAGGTGACTATCTCATGAAGCTGTTTCAGAGAATGCTAAGAGTGTGCTAAGCTGTCATCAAAGCAAAAGATGGCTATTTTGAAGAATCTCAAATATATAAAATATATTTTAATTTGTTTAACACTTTTTTGGTTACTACATGATTCCATATGTGTTATTCCATAGTTGTGATGTCTTCACTATTATTCTACATTGCAGAACATAATACAAATAAAGAAAAACCCTTGAATAAGTAGGTGTGTCCAAACCTTTGACTGGTACTGTACATCCCGTAGATATTCCTGTTTGTATCTCTAACACATACAGGTGAGTGTTTTTTTGAAACCAGTCTCTAACAAAACGTAAACATTTACCATTGCCTGTAGCCTATATCAGGTGTGAAGAATGTTTTCCCTCTTTTTGTGATGGTTCCAGGAAATGCTACAGTGTGTTATCTAGGAATAAAGCCTGATGCCAAGCTGATCTTTCAAGGTAGTTTCACATAATCTCAGGGCTAGCCTTTTTTCCCATTATTTTCCCATAAATTCAACTAGGTGGTTATATGCTGTACTGACTTTCTGGCCAATTCCCCCGGCCCCCCCTGAAGTTCCTGTCTGCTGGTCCGTGGTTGTTTCCTATTGCAGGCGTCTGTGTTTGTCCAAGCATGATGGATGTGAGTGTTTACCATGGCTCCCTTCCATTGGCTGTTCTCCCTCTAATTGGATTAAAACTGATCCACATGGATTTGGCTAACATGCGTTGTCTGTGTTTGTGTCTTGACTTATTTCAGTGTATCTTCCCAATTAGGTCTATTGCCTGTGTGATGGGCAGGCCAAATCGGGACACTGGTCTTGAAGTGATCACAATGGATTCAGCACACACGCACAGTTTTGTGATGCATTGTTGTAAGTGGATTGACACACCTGAAGTGTTGGTATGTTTTCATTAACGCCATCTGTATTATGATTTTGGAGTTTCCTCCCTCTTTCCATGGAGATCATAACACACAGTACCAGTCAAAAGTTTGGACACACCTACTCATTCAAGGGTTTTTCTTTATTTTTTAAACTATTTTCTACATTGTAGAATAATAGTGAAGAGATCAAAACTATGAAATAACACATATGGAATCATGTAGTAACCAAAAAAAAGTGTTAAACAATTCAAAATGTATTTTTTTATTTTAGATTCTTCAAAGTAGCCACCCTTGCCTTGATAACATCTTTGCACACTCTTGGCATTGTCTTATCCAGCTTTACCTTGAATGCTTTTCCAACAGTCTTGAAGGAGTTCCCACATGCTGAGCACTTATTAGCTGCTTTTCCTTCACTCTGCGCTCCAACTCATCCCAAACCATCTCAATTGGGTTGAGGTCGGGTGATTTGTGGAGGACAGGTCATCTGATGCAGCTCAATCACTTTCCTTTTTGGTCAAATAGCCCTTACACAGCCTGGAGGTGTGTTGGGTCATTGTCCTGTTAAAAAAACAAATGATAGTCCCACTAAGTGTGCCTTGAATTCTAAATAAATCATATACCGTGTCACCAGCGAAGCGCCACACAGCCTCCACATGCAGAGATCATCCATTCACCTACTCTGCGTCTCACAAAGACACGGCAGTTGGAACAAAAATGTCAAATTTGGACTCCAGACCACGGGACAGATTTCCACAGGTCTAATTTCCGTTGCTCGTGTTTCTTGGCCCAAGCAAGTCTTTTTCTTATTGGTGTCCTTTTAGTAGTGTTTTTTTTGCAGCAATTCAACCATGAAGGCCTGATTCACACAGTCTCCTCTGAACAGTTGATGTTAAGATGTGTCTGCATTTATTTGGGCTGCATTGTCTGCGGCTGCTATCTCCAATGAACTTGTTCTCTGCAGCAGAGGTAACTCTGGGTCTTCCTTTCCTGTGGCGGTCCTCATGAGAGCCAGTTTCATCATAGTGCTTGGATTTTACGTCTGCACTTTAAGAAACTTTCAAAGTTCTTGAAATGTTAAGTATTGACTGACCTAAATGTCTTAAAGTAATGATGGACTGTTGTTTCTCTTTGCTTATTTGACCTAAAAAGATTTGGCATGGGTCTTCAGATCCTCAAAAGGTTCTACAGCTGCAACATCGAGAGCCCTGGTTGCATCACTGCCTGGTACAGCAACTGCTCAGCCTCCGACCGCAAGGCACTACAGAGGGTAGTGTGTACGGCCCAATAATTCAATGGGGCTAAGCTGCCTGCAATCCAGGACCTCTATACTAGGCGGTGTCAGAGGAAGGCCCTAAAAATGGTCAAATACCCCAGCCACCCAAGTCATAGACTGTTCTCTCTGCTAACGCATGGCAAGTGGGACCGGAGTGCAAAGTTTTGGACAAAAAGGCTTCTCAACAGTTTTTACCCCCAAGTCATGACTCCTGACCGGTAATTCAATTTATGCTACTGCTAGTCTCTGTTTATCATATATGCATAGTCACTTTAACCATATCTACATGTACATCATGTAGATATGGTTAAATTACCTCAATCAATCAGCCCGACTAACCGGTGCCTGTATATAGCCTCACTACTGTTATAGCCTTGCTACTGTATATAGCCTCTACTATATATACACTCTCTACTGTATGTAACATCTCTACTATATATACCCTCTCTACTGTATGTAGCCTCTCTACTGTATGTAGCCTCACTACTGTTATTTTTCACTCTCTTTTTAATGTTGTTTTTATTTCTTTACTCACCTATTGTTCACCTAATACCTTTTTTTAACTTAGAAATTACACTGTTGGTTAGAGCCTGTAAGTAAGCATTTCACTGTCAGGTCTACACCTTTTTGTATTCGGCGCACGTGACAAATAAACTTTGATTCGATCTGTTCTTGCCATAATATGGACGTTTACTGTATGTCCCGTAGATAAATGACTGTTTGCTTATCCCTGTTTGTGTTAGAGATACAAACTGCCACCACTCTCAGAATATCCTTCTCCAACTACTCAATTCAACTCAGTCTCCGGTAATGCTAGATAGAAGGTAATGCAGAGTGGAAACTTTTTATGGGGAAATTATTCTAACGGATCATTTCGATAATTGTTTTAATTCAGGCGGGTAATAACTGTGAATAAATCTCTATTTTGCTACTCCCCATTCTGAAGCACCTTCCTGGTTGAAGGACATGCTGTGTCAGCCCTGCCACTGCCTGTGAGGGACGAGTACCCGTCAGATTAGCAGCGCAGCATCACGCGATGCCTGCGCCTCTGCCACCTCTTCTTTCTCCCGAAAGCCAGGGCTTATTGCCACATCCGTCCCTGCATGGCTCTCTGTCTCTGCAACACTTTATCTGCTGAAACCCAGTCGGACAGTTTCCTCTGTTTAAAGATTCAAACGTCTGCAGCTGTCTTCCCCACTGACAGATTCACCCATCAAATATGAGCGCCGGTCATGAAATATTCAGAGGCTACAGCCAGAGGTCAGGCGCTTTTTTTTTTCACACACAATGTTGTGTTTCGAAAAGTCACAGATTCCCGTCCAGCTCGTAAAGCTAGACTCTCATCCGGCAAGAAGCTCAGGCCTTGCTACTCTGCAAGTTGCTGTTCTATCTAGTGTTTGCACTATACCAAGTACCCTAGTTTTAGACTCCTAATTATCCTTGCACCTCTGAAGACCAGCCAGTCAGAAGAACCTAGGTGTTTTATCTCTGAACACTCGAGAGTTGGTTTCTACACCGACTGTTGGATAAGGGGAACCATGGGGTGTTAACAACACTCGTGGAGACTAGAGGTCCGGGCTGCCGATGTGTCCAGCCTGAGACGTGCCATGTACAGTGTACTGTATGTGAAGCCTTTGGAATTACCTGGATTTCTGCATAAATTGGTCATACAATTTGATCTGATTTTCATCTAGGTCACGACAATAGACAAACACAGTCTGTTTAAACTAATAACACACAAACAATTATGTTTTCATGTCTTTGTTGAACACTCCGTGTAAACATTCACAGTGTAGGGTGGAAAAAGTTTGTGAACCCTTTGATTTAATAACAGGTTGACCCTCCTTTGGCAGCAATAAACTCAACCAAACGTTTTCTGTAGTTGCAGATCAGACCTGCACAATGGTCAGGAGGAATTTTGGACAATTCCTCTTTACAAAACTGTTTCAGTTCCACAATATTCTAGGATGTCTGGTGTGACCCGCTCTCGAGGTCATGCCACATCATCTCAAACCGGGTTGAGGTCAGAACTGACTGGTTCACTCCAGAAGGCGTATTTTCTTCTGTTCAAGCCATTCTGTTGTTGATTTACTTCTGTTTTGGGTCGTTTGCAACCCTTTCCAGCTTTATGCAAGTCAACCATTCTTAATCTTAGGTCTTCTGAGATCTCTTTTGTTCGAGGCATGGTTCACATCAGGCAATGCTTCTTGTGAAAAGCAAACTCACATTTTGTGAGTGTTTTTTTTTATGGGGCAGGGCAGCTCTAACCAACATCTCCAATCTCGTCTCATTGATTGGACTCCAGGTTAGCTGACTCCTGACTCGAATGAGCTTTTGGAGAAGTCATTAGCCTAGGGGTTCACATACGTTTTCCAACCTACACTGTGAATGTTTAAAATACATATTCAATACAGACAAATCCAATAACTTGTGTTATTAGTATAATCAGACTGTTTGTCTATTGTTGTGACCGATGTAGATCAGATCAAATGACTAACTTATGCAGAAATCAGGTAAGTCCAAAGGGTTCACATACTTTCTTGCCACTGTAACAATAAAGAGGCTAAATGCAGAGGGTACCGCTACCAAGTCAATGTGCGGGGGGGGGGTACAGGTTGTCGAGGTAATTTGTAAAGTGACTGTGCATAGATACTAAACAGCAAGTAGCAGCAGTGTAAAAAGGGGATGGCATCTATGTAAATAGACCAGGTGGCCATTTGAATAATTGTTCTGCAGTCTTATGGCTTGGGGGTAGAAGCTGTTAAGGAGCCTTTTGGGCCTAGACTTGGTGCTCCAGTATCGCTTGTCGTGCGGTAACAGTCCTCCTTACTCATACAACTAAAGTCCATGTACCATGATCATGTTCACTACAATGTTTGTGTTAAATTCACTCATCAATGGACAGTTGAACAGCAAGACACAGCCAGGTTTCCAGAGGAATTGCCATTGCAACAAGAGCAGACTCAGGCAGGAGATATTTTGGCAGGATGAACATTGTACTTGTGGGTTTATTATTACAGAGTTGTTTGTGTCTCCTCTGTATTACGCCGATAATATATCTTAACAATTTATTAAGTCGGCTACTTTTATTTTTGTTCTATAATTATTATTGTTTCTTACATTTTTTTTCTGAGCTATTTGAAGAGCCATACATGTTCTTTACGTTGGATAAAAGCAGACACAAAGAGCTACAAAGTTGTGTATTATACTTTGCAGTTGAGAAACAACGGGAAAGTCATTCTGCCTTAAAAGTTGATAATAAACTTGTAACCTCACTTTTGAGAAAATGGGCTTTGAACGTGTTGGTACCTACTGGAGAGCTGTTCTTTGTCTACAGCCATTCAGCATTGTTCACGCTCTCTTAAGCCAGCCCCGCCCATCTCTTTAAGGATTCACATGTGAGTCTATGTGCTATCCAGTGAGTAGTGTAGTAAAGATTAAGACTAAAAGTGGTAGCCTACAATAAGGAACAATTCCAGGTAAACAAAGTGTCCAGATATACAGTGGGGCAAAAAATTATTTAGTCAGCCACCAATTGTGCAAGATCTCCCACTTAAAAAGATAAGACGCCTGTAATTTTCATCATCGGTACACTTCAACTATGACAGACAAAATAAAGAAGGGAAAAAATCCAGAAAATCACATTGTAGGATTTTTTAATGAATTTATTTGCAAATTATGGTGGAAAATACGTATTTGGTCACCTACAAACAAGCAAGATTTCTGTCTCTCACTTCTTCTTTAAGAGGCTCCTCTGTCCTCCACTCGTTACCTGTATTAATGGCACCTGTTTGAATTTGTTATCAGTATAAAAGACGACTGTCCATAACATCAAACAGTCACACTCCAAACTTCACTATGGTCAAGACCAAAGAGCTGTCAAAGGACACCAGAAACAATATTGTAGACCTGCACCAGGCTGGGAAGACTGAATATGCAATAGGTAAGCAGCTTGGTTTGAAGAAATCAACTGTGGAAGCAATTATTAGGAAATGGAAGACATACAAGACCACTGATAATCTCCCTCGATCTGGGGCTCCACGCAAGATCTCACCCCGTGGGGTCAAAATGATCACATGAACGGTGAGCAAAAATCCCAGAACCACACGGGGGGACCTAGTGAATGACCTGCAGAGAGCTGGGACCAAAGTAACAAAGCCTACCATCAGTAACACATTACGCCGCCGGGGACTCAAATCCTGCAGTGCCAGGCTTGTCCCCCTGCTTAACCCAGTACATGTCCAGACCCGTCTGAAGTTTGCTAGAGAGCATTTGGATGATCCAGAAGAAGATTGGGAGAATGGCATATGGTCAGATGACACCAAAATATAACTTGTTGGTAAAAACTCAACTCGTCGTGTTTGGAGGACAAAGAATGCTGAGTTGCATCCAAAGAACACCATACCTACTGTGATGCATGGGAGTGGAAACATCATGCTTTGCGGCTGTTTTTCTGCAAAGGGACCAGGACGACTGATCTGTGTAAAGGATGAATGGGGCCATGTATCGTAAGATTTTGAGTGAAAACCTCCTTCCATCAGCAAGGGCATTGAAGATGAAACGTGGCTGGGTCTTTCAGCATGACAATGATCCCAAACACACCACCCGGGCAATGAAGGAGTGGCTTCGTAAGAAGCATTTCAAGGTCCTGGAGTGGCCTAGCCAGTCTCCAGATCTCAACCCCGTAGAAAATCTTTGGAGGGAGTTGAAAGTCTGTGTTGCCCAGCAACAGCCCCAAAACATCACTGCTCTCGAGGAGATCTGCATGGAGGAATGGGCCAAAATACCAGCAACAGTGTGTGAAAACCTTGTGAAGACTTACAGAAAACGTTTGACCTCTGTCATTGCCAACAAAGGGTATATAACAAAGTATCGAGATAAACTTTTGTTATTGACCACATACTTGCAAATTAATTAATTAAAAATCCTACAATGTGATTTTCATTTTGTCTGTCATAGTTGAAGTGTACCTATGCTGAAAATTACAGGCCTCATCTTTTTAAGTGGGAGAACTTGCACAATTGGTGGCTGACTAAATACTTTTTTTCCCCCACTGTAAATATGTTATAAATATTAGATGACACTTACCCAGACTCCCTTGTATAAATTGATGGGTAATGTGAAAGAAACGCTATAACCCCCAGCCACTTCTTGCCAAGTGGATGTGTCTCTACAGAAGGTGCTATAACCCCCAGCCACATCTTGCTAAGTGGATGTGTCTCTACAGAAGGTGTAAATGGTACAGCCAAATGGTTACTTGCATATCAGAAATATTAGAAATAGATACTGTATATTATTTTCTTTATATTGACACTATGTACAATAACAATATCAATAAAGATGTCAGTGATAGATGAGGTTGTTGTGCATACAATCAGGGGTAAAGTGGCTGAGTAGCAGGATAAAATATATATATATATATATATAATATAAAGTAGTAGCAGCAACGTATGGTGTGTGTTAGACCCATTCACCAACAATGATGAGACAGCCTACCGGGAGGAGGTGAGGGAGTCAGGAAAATAACCTCTCACTCAATGTCCGCAAAACAAAAGAGATGATCGTGGAGAAGGTGGAAAGTTTTAAGCTCCTTGATGTGCACATCACTGACAAACTGAAATGGTCCACGACACAGACAGTGTGGTGAAGAAGCCGCAACAGCGCCTCTTCAACCTCAGGAGGCTGAAAAAAATGTGGCTTGTCACCGAAAACACTTTTACAGGTGCACAATCGAGAGCATCCTGATGGGCTGTATCACCACCTGGTACGGCAACTGCACCGCCCACAACTGCAGGTCTCTCCAGAGGGTAGTGAGGTCTGCACAACGCATCACCGGTGGCAAACTACCTGCCCTCCAGGACACCTACAGCACCCGATGTCACAGGAAGGCAAAAAAGATAAGCAAGGACAACAACCACCTGAGCCACTGCCTGTTAATCCCGCTTCCACCCAGAAGGCAAGGTCAGTACAGGTGCATCAAAGCTGGGACAGAGAGATTGAAAAACAGCTTCTATCTCAAGTCCATCAGATTGTTAAACAGCCACCACTAGCACAGAGAGACGGCTGCCTACCTACAGACTTGATATCATTGGCTACTTTAATAAATGGAACACTAGTCACATTAATAATGCTACTTTAAGAATGTTTTACATATCTCGCATTACTCATCTCATATGTATATACTGTATTTTATATTATCTATTGCATCTTGCCTATGTCGCTCTGTCACTGCTCATCCATATATTTTATACTTATACATTCTCATCCCATTCCTTTACTAGATTGTGTGTATCAGGTAGTAGTTGTGGAATTGTCAGATATTGCCTGTTAGATACTGCTGCACTGTTGGATCTAGAAGCAAAGCATTTATGTACACTAGCAATAACATCTGCTAACCATGTGTATGACCAATAAATTGTGATTTGATTTGTTAGGGGAGAGACATTTGAATCAAAGCACTGCAGATAGTGCTGACGACTGGGAACTCTTCCCCCAGTGATGAACTGGTCCGTCCGAACCACGCATGAACAAGATAATCTATATTTGGAGAGCCTGTTTCTGTCCTGCCCTTGACTTTGGTGCAGGGCATGTGATTTCCATAACCTCTTCGTTGCAAAATTCCCTGATCTTCTCAAAAAGATAAGTTTGTCTAGCTCAAATCAAATTTATTTATATAGCCCTTCGTACATCAGCTGATATGTCAAAGTGCTGTCTGTACAGAAACCCAGCCTAAAACCCCAAACAGCAAGCAATGCAGGTGTAGAAGCACGGTGGCTAGGAAAAACTCCCTAGAAAGGCCAAAACCTAGGAAGAAACCTAGAGAGGAACCAGGCTATGTGGGGTGGCCAGTCCTCTTCTGGCTGTGCCGGGTGGACATTTATAACAGAACATGGCCAAAATGTTCAAATGTTCATAAATGACCAGCATGGTCCAATAATAATAAGCCAAAACAGTTGAAACTGGAGCAGCAGCATGGCCAGGTGGACTGGGGACAGCAAGGAGTCATCATGTCAGGTAGTCCTGAGGCATGGTCCTAGGGCTCAGGTCCTCCGATAGAGAGAAAGAAAGAGAGAATTAGAGAGAGCACACTTAAATTCACACAGGACACCGAATAGGACAGGAGAAGTACTCCAGATATAACAAACTGACCCTAGCCCCCCGACACAAACTACTGCAGCATAAATACTGGAGGCTGAGACAGGAGGGGTCAGGAGACACTGTGGCCCCATCCGAGGACACCCCCGGACAGTGCCAAACAGGAAGGATATAACCCCACCCACTTTGCCAAAGCACAGCCCCACACCACTAGAGGGATATCTTCAACCACCAACTTACCATCCTGAGACAAGGCTGAGTATACCCCACAAAGATCTCCGCCATGGCACAACCCAAGGGGGGGGGGGTGTGCCAACCCAGACAGGATGATCACATCAGTGATTCAACCCACTCAGGTGACGCACCCCTCCCAGGGACGGTATGAGCTGTCCAGTCCAGGTGGTGTTTGTCCAGGCAGACCATCTATGGGAGGAAGGATGTCAGCGTTGCGCAGCAGCTGAAACCTGGTCCGGACTGAGTCCCAACGCTCCTTAGCGACAACAACACCAGGCTCCAGAGCATCGAAGCTGTAAAACAGGAAATCATATATTTTTTTTAATTTGAGATCAATAAAATGAAGTGCCAATAATGTTGGAGTTAAATTAAATAATCAAAATGTGTTTGTGTTAGGCACATGAAAGTTCACATGTTTGAGAAGGCATTTCTGCCAAAAAAAACACATTTTGATTTTTTTTTTAAAAGTTTGTTGAAACGGCTCTCCTCTGAAGTAGTGACCCGGGACATATGCCTAATTTCCTGAGACGTGTCCCGTATTTCAGCCACAGACATGGCTGACAGCAAAACACACCTTCTGGAAGAATATTAGTGTGCTGGATGAATACTGGAACACTAAGAAATATTAAGCTTAGCATGCATACCTCACCGGTCAAATTTGTCAACGAGTCTTTTTAGCTTGTTCTTTAACCGGTTAAGACTCTAGGGGCAGTATTTCATTTTTGGATAAAAAGACGTGCCCGTTTTTAGCGCAATATTTTGTCACGAAAAGATGCTCGACTATGCTTGGAATTGATAGTTTTGGAAAGAAGACACTCTGACGTTTCCAGAACTGCAAAGATTTTTACTGTGAGTGCCTTAGAACAAAACCTACAGGCAAAACCAAGATGTTTGAGCGACCAGGAAATCAACAGGATTTCTGATGGCACGTTTTCCATGATCGCCTTATATGGCTGTGAATGCGACAGGAATGAACGGACACTTCCTATCGTTTCCCCAAGGTGTCTGCAGCATTGTGACGTATTTGTAGGCATATCATTGGAAGATTGACCATAAGAGACTACATTTACCAGGGCTCCCGCACGGTGTCTGTGTGGAAATTGGTGCGCAAAAGTCACCTACCAGTATTTTTCCATCCGAATCTGAGAACAATGCAGGCTTCCAGGAATGGCATTTCAATGAAGAGATCTATGACAAAACACCTTGAGGATGGATTCAAACAACGTTTTCCATGTTTCAGTCGATATTATGGAGTTAATTCGGAAAAAAGTTTGACGTGTAGGTGACTGAATTTTCGGTTAGTTTCGGTAGCCAAATGCATAGTAACAAAACGGAACGTTGTGTCCTACACAAGCATCTTTCAGGAAAAACTGGACATCTGCTATGTAACTGAGAGTCTCCTCATTGAAACATCTGAAGTTCTTCAAAGGTAAATTATTTTATTTGATCCCTTTGCTGGTTTTTGTGAATATGTTGCGTGCTAAATGCTAACGCTAAATGCTAAGCTAGCTATCACCACTCTTACACAAATTATTGATTTTCTCTTGTTCTAAAGCATACTTTGAAAATCTGAGACGACAGGATTGTTAAGAAAAGGATAAGCTTGAGGATAGGCATATTTATTTCATTTCATTTGCGATTTTTAGAAATCGCTAACGTTGCGTTATGGTAATGATTGAGGCTATGATTACGCTACCGAATACGGTGTGGGTAGGACTAACAGGTTAATCAATGACACCTTTTTGTGTTTAATGTTCTTTGATAACATTTGATCTATTTTATTGCCGTGCTTGTTTTTTCCTTTTATTGTTTTAAGTGTTTTGCTATTTTAAATGCACTTCAAACAAATTTTGAATTGAGGTTTGATTTGATATTGGATCTTTAAATGATGATTGAATGAATATAGACTCCATTAACTTTGTAGTTTATCATTCTTATTAAAACTTCTTAGGGATCAAATCCCGTTAACGGGATCGATTTGACAACATCCGGTGAAATGGCAGAGCGCCAAATTCAAAATCAATTATTACAAATATTTAACTTTCATACATTCACAAGAGCAATACACCAAATTAAAGCTGAACTTCTTGTTAATCTAGCCACCGTGTCAGATTTCAAAAAGGCTTTACGGCGAAAGCAAACCATGCTATTATCTGAGGATAGCACCCCATCAAACAACCACATACAATCATATTTCATCCTGCCAGGCGCGACACAAAAGTCAGAAATAACGATTTAATTCATGCCTTACCTTTGAAGAACTTGTTCTGTTGGCACTCCAATATGGCCCATAAACATCGCAAATGGTCCTTTTGTTCGATTAATTCCGTCGTTATATCTCCAAAATGTCCACTTATTTGGCTCGTTTGATTAAAGAAAACACCGGTTCCAACTCGCGCAACATGACAACAAAATATCTTATAAATTACCTGTAATCTTGATCCAAATATTTCTAACAACTTTCTTAATACAAATGTAGGTATTTTTACGTAAATAATCAATCAAATTTATGACTGGATAAACTGTGTTCAATACCGGAGGAAAACAAAGAATCAAAACATTAGAGAGCCCTAGGCTGGACCCTCATTCTGGACAGCCGTACTTCTTCATTTCTCTAAAGAAAAACATCAACCAATTTCTAAAGACTGTTGACATCTAGTGGAAGCTATAGGAACTGCAAGCATATTTCTATTAAAACGGCCTTACCATAACAGATTGACCTAAAAAAAAAGGAATCCCTGGATGGAATGTGCTTGGGGTTTCGCCTGCCAAATCAGTTCTGTTATACTCCGACATTATTCAAACAGTTTTAGAAACTTTAGAGTTTTTTCTATTCAAATCTACCATCCGGACGTGAAAATAGCACCCCCAAGCCTAGAGAAGCTTTAAGACATTTTTTGAATGTATGAACTAGATTATAGGCCTACTAAATAGATGTTTGGAGTAGGTTGCCTGCTGAGCCGAACTGAGTGTGATATGGGGATAATAGACACGGTCTTAGGGGCTATTATTATGTGTAAAGATTCATGGCCTTCCAGAGCTGACTGGTCAAGCTGTTTTTATTCAGACTTCTCAATAGTAAGCTTCTACTTCTTGTCATTAAAGATATTCTGATTTACAAGTACAGGCGCGGAAACAGGCCATTTTACGAAGGTGCTGGATTATTTATTCATCTGCATATGGGGCAAAAGCTGATCAGTTTTGCCTGTTTAATATCACCAGAGGTCATGGGTTACGTTCCACTGAAATAAATCCAGCTGTGTGCTCCTAGACAAAGAAAACAAACAGATCTAGGCCTTGATATGCTATTCATTCTCTCATATGACCTGGTGTTCACACACAGCCCTATTTGTTTTGACACTTACCACATTGCCCTCTTTAGAAGAAATGACATTATTATGAAGTGCAGGATACTTCTGTCTTCAGTTACCACACAGTCAGTCTTGTGGTTTTGAGTGTTTTCACGTCTAATGTAGAAAAAAAACTCTGTTGTGAATGTCTTTACTTCTTTTACTCTTAATTAAAGCTTTAGTCTTTATCACTTAGTCAAATTGTCACAAAATCTTAGGTGTCTTATCCCAAAAACTGTGGTTCTTTTCATTCCTCAAACATATCACCAAAGTGTCTCTTACTACTGACCAACGTCTCAATGTCACCAAGCCCTCTGTTATCATGTAACCAATGTTCAGTGTGCCACACCTGAGGTTGTCTACTATCACTGAAGTACTCATTGTCTGAAGCTTCATTCCTCTGATCATACTGTAGTAGAGCGATGTCTGCCATCACTGGTGTTGGCTGTAGAATCAGATGAGTAAAGTAGAGTAAATGTACTTTTATGTCCCCATCTTTCTTTTACTATGCTCTTAGTCACATTGCCTCACTCATCATCTCTTCTCTGATAGACAGGGAGTGGAAGGGAGGGAATGAGGAACGCTGTAAAAAAAAAAGTACAAATGTATACAGTACCAGTTTGGACACACCTACTTGGCATTCTCTCAACCAGCTTCATGAGGAATTAGTCTTGAAAGAGTTCCCACATACAGTGGGGAGAACAAGTATTTGATACACTGCCTATTTTGCAGGTTTTCCTACTTACAAAGCATGTAGAGGTCTGCAATTTTTATCACAGGTACACTTCAACTGTGAGAGACTGAATCTAAAACAAAAATCCAGAAAATCACATTGTATGATTTTTAAGTAATGAATTTGAATTGTATTGCATGACATAAGTATTTGATACATCAGAAAAGCAGAATTTTTATATTTGGTACAGAAACCTTTGTTTGCAATTACAGAGATCATACGTTTCCTGTAGTTCTTGACCAGGTTTGCACACACTGCAGCAGAGATTTTGGCCCACTCCTCCATACAGACCTTCTCCAGATCCTTCAGGTTTAGGGGCTGTCGCTGGGCAATACGGACTTTCAGCTCCCTCCAAAGATGTTCTATTGAGTTCAGGTCTGGAGACTGGCTAGGCCACTCCAGGACCTTGAGATGCTTCTTACGGAACCACTCCTTAGTTGCCCTGGCTGTGTGTTTTTGGGTCATTGTCATGCTGGAAGACCCAGCCACGACCCATCTTCAATGCTCTTACTGAGGGAAGGAGGTTGTTGGCCAAGATCTTGCGATACATGGCCTCATCTGTCCTCCCTCAATAAGGTGCAGTCCTTCTGTCCCCTTTGCAGAAAAGCATCCCCAAAGAATGATGTTTCCACCTCCATGCTTCAAGGTTGGGATGGTGTTCTTGTGGTTGTACTCATCCTCCTTCTTCGTCCAAACACGGCGAGTGGAGTTTAGACCAGAAAGCTCTATTTTTGTTTCATCAGACCACCTTCTCCCATTCCTCCTCTGGATCATCCAGATGATCATTGGCAAACTTCAGACGGGCCTGGACATGCGCTGGCTTGAGCAGGGGGACCTTGCGTGAGCTGCAGGATTTTAATCCATGACGGCGTAGTGTGTTACTAATGGTTTTCTTTGAGACCTGAAGAGAGTCCCAGCTCTCTTCAGGTCATTAACCAGGTCCTAACGTGTAGTTCTGGGTTGATCTCTCACCTTCCTCATGATCATTGATGCCCCACGAGGTGAGATATTGCATGGAGCCCCAGACAGAGGGTGATTGACCCTTCATCTTGAACTTCTTCCATTTTCTAATAATTGCGCCAACAGTTGTTGCCTTCTCACCAAGCTGCTTGCCTATTGTCCTGTAGCCCATCGGCAGTGTATCAAATACTTGTTCTCCCCACTGTATGCTGAGCAATTGTTGGCTGCTTTTTCTTCATTCTGCCGTCCAACTCATCCCAAACCATCTCAATTGGGTTGAGGTCAGGTGATTGTGGAGAACAGGTCATCTGATGCAACACCACAACCTCAAACAGTCACATTCCAAACTCCACTATGGCCAAGACCAAAGAGCTGTCAAAGGACACAAGAAACAAAATTGTGGTGCTGCACCTGGCTGGGAAGACTGAATATGCAATAGGTAAACAGCTTGGTTTGAAGAAATCAACTGTGGGAGCAATTATTAGGAAATGGAAGACATACAAGACCACTGATAATCTCCCTCGATCTGGGGCTCTACGCAAGATCTCACCCCGTGGGGTCAAAATGATCACATGAACGGTGAGCAAAAATCCCAGAACCACATGGGGGGACCTAGTGAATGACCTGCAGAGGGCTGGGACCAAAGTAACAAAGCCTACCATCAGTAATACACTACGCCGCCAGGGACTCAAATCCTGCAGTGCCAGACGTGTCCCCCTACTTAAGCCAGTACATGTCCAGGCCCGTCTGAAGTTTGCTAGAGATCATTTGGATGATCCAGAAGAAGATTGGGAGAATGTCATATGGTCAGATGATACCAAAATATAACTTTTTGGTAAAAACTCAACTCGTCGTGTTTGGAGGACAAAGAATGCTGAGTTGCATCCAAAGAACACCATACCTACTGTGAAGCATGGGGGTGGAAACATCATGTTTTGGGGCTATTTTTCTGCAAAGGGACCAGGACGACTGATCCGTGTAAAGGAAAGAATGAATAGGCCATGTATTGTGAGATTTTGAGTGAAACCTCCTTGCATTACACGGACCTGCCATTAATTAGGGGCGATTTCAAGTTTTCATACCGATTTAAAAAATATATATATATATTTATTGTATTTGTTATATTTTTACACCTTTTATTTTACCTTTATTTAACTAGGCAAGTCAGTTAAGAACACATTCTTACTTTCAATGACGGCTTAGGAACGGTGGGTTAACTGCCTTGTTCAGGGGCAGAAAGACAGATTTTCACCTTGTCAGCTCGGGGGATCCAATCTTGCAACCTTACAGTTAACTAGTCCAACGCAATAACGACCTGCCTCTCTCTCGTTGCCCTCCACAAGGAGACTGCCTGTTACTCAAATGCAGTAAGCCAAGGTAAGTTGCTAGCTAGCATTAAACTTATTTTAGAAAAAACAATCAATCATAAGTTAACTACACATGGTTGATGATATTACTAGATATGATCTAGCATGTCCTGTGTTGCATACAAGTATCTAAGTATCTGACTGAGCGGTGGTAGGCAGAAACAGGCACGTAAACATTCATTCAAACAGCACTTTCGTGCGTTTTGCCAGCAGCTCTTCGTCAAGCATTGCGCCGTTTATGACTTCAAGCCTATCAGCTCCCGAGATGAGGCTGGTGTGACCGAAGTGAAATGGCTAGCTAGTTAGCGCGCGCTAAAAGCGTTTCAGATGTCACTCGCTCTGAGCCTTGGGGTGGATGTTTCCCTTGCTCTGCATGGGTAACGCTTCGATGTGGTGGCTGTTGTCGTTGTGTTGCTGGTTCGAGCCCAGGGAGGTGCGAGGGGAGGGACGGAAGCTATACTGTTACACTGGCAATACTAAAGTGCCTATAAGAACATCTAATAGTCAAAGGTTAATGAAATACAAATGGTATAGAGGGAAATAGTCCTATAATAACTACAACCTAAAACTTCTTACCTGGGAATATTGAAGACTCATGTTAAAAGGAACCACCAGCTTTTATGTGTTCTCATGTTCTGAGCAAGGAACTGAAATGTTCGCTTTCTTACATAGAACATATTGCACATTTATGTTCTTCTCCAACACTTGTTTTTGCATTATTTAAACCAAATTGAACATGTTTCATTATCTACTTGAGGCTAAATTGATATTTTTGATGTATTATATTAAGTTAAAATAAGTGTTCATTAAAAATACATTATATTTTGGTGACTCTTTTTTTGCGATGTGAATATTGGGTTGCGACTGGGAGGACCTGGTTCAATTTGGGTAAAACCAGTTGAGAACCGCTGCATTAGATTTATGATCTACACACTCTCTGGATCTAAGGATATTCTAACTCCTTCCTTTATTCCTCTGTAAAGCAGAAATCGTGAAAAGCTTACTGGTCAGTGTGCTGTAATTGTAAGGGTTTCTTTTCCATGGCTGTGAGGTGTGAAAGAAACCACTGCCATGTCTTCAAGTTCATCTTCTCAGGGAAGCTACACTCTAACACCCAGATAACCTGCGCGTAACTGGCAGATTGTAGCCAATCAGTTCCCTGTGAGTGTGACCTTAGTGTCTCCTCCTGAGGAGGCTACGCTAAGCAAAGCTAACTCGGGCTAATTACCTACTGAAGCGCCAGTCTTATCTGGGCACAGCTCACCATTACTGAGCCTCCCCTGTCCAACTTAGCCCCAGTGGGCACCAGAAAAAGGCCCGTGTCATTTCAGAAATATATTGTGCCCACCAATGCTAAAGTGCCATACTAAGGTAGTATCTAGCATGCTGATAGACTGAAGGAATAGAAACCGAAGTCATGCCTGCTGTCTTCAGAGATGATGTAGCCTAGTATGCCTCTATTTGTTCTAGATGTCTACCTCCTAGGCATTGTAATACACCTCTTATTTTGCCTCTACGTCGTTGTCCCACCTCATCCCTGATTCTACATTTCACAAAAAAAATCCCCAACACCAGGATCCTTGATGTCAGCCCCCGGGGCTGTATGGATTACCTGCATTATTACTAACAGCTCGGCCCCCAGGGGAGTGAGGCTGGAAACAACACACCACCCCATCCACCCAATGATTGGGCCAGTTAGAATTGTAGCCAGCCACAGGGGAACCTAGGAGGAAACTATTTTAGCAGTGCAATGGTCACACAATCTTTTCTCTACTGAGTTAAAAAATAAATAAAAATGTAACCCCTCCCTACTCCTCTTTGGAGGACAAATATCTTTTGTTTTTTTTATACAGCTTTTTTGCTACATATACATTGTACATATACATTTTACATACATGGGACTTTTATACAATTGAAGTTGGAAGTTTACAAACTTAACTTGTTTTTCAACCACTCCACAAGTGTCTTGTTAACAAACTATAGTTTTGGCATGTGGGTTAGGACATCTACTTTGTGCATGACACAAGCAATTTTTCCATCAAATGATTACAGATGGATTATTTCACTTATAATTCACTGTATCACAATTCCAGTGGGTCAGAAGTGTACATACACTAAGTTGACTGTGCCTTTAAACAGCTTAGAAAATTCCATAAATTTGTCATGGCTTTAGAAGCTTCTGATAGGCTAATTGACATCATTTGAGTCAATTGGAGGAGTACCTGTGGATGTAATTCAAGGCCTACCTTCAAACTCAGTGCCTCTTTGCTTGACATCATGGGGAAATCAAAAGAAATCAGTCAAGACCTAAAAAAAAACTGTAGACCTCCACAAGTCTGGTTCATCCTTAGGAGCAAATTCCAAACACCTGAAGATACCACGTTCATCTGTACAAACAACAATACGCAAGTATAAACACCATGGGACCCCGCAGCCGGCATACCGCTCAGGAAGGAGATGTGCTCTGTCTCCTAGAGATTAACGTACTTTGGTGTGTGACGTGCAAATCAATACCAGAACAACAGCAAAGGACATTATGAGGATGCTGGAGGAAACAGGTACAAAAGTATCTATATACACAGTAAAATGAGTCCTATATTGACCTAACCTGAAAGGTAGCTCAGCAAGGAAGAAGCCACTGCTCCAAAACCACCATAAAAAAGCCAGACTACGGTTTGCAACTGCACATGGGGACAAAGATCGTACTTTTTGGAGAAATGTCCTCTGGTCTGATGAAACAAAAATAGAACTGTTTGGCCATAATGACCATCGTAATGTATGGAGGAAAAAGGATGAGGCTTGTAAGCCGAGGAGTACCATCCCAACCGTGAAGCATGGGGGTGGCAGCATCAGGTTGTGGGGGTGCATTGCTGCAGGAGGGACTGGTGCACTTCACAAAATAGATAGAACCATGAGGGAGGGGAAATTATGTGGATATATTAAAGCAACATCTCAAGACATCAGTCAGGAAGTTAAAGCTTGGTTGCAAATGGGTCTTCCAAATGGACAATGACCCCAAGCATACTTCCAAAGTTGTGGCAAAATGGCTTAAGGACAACAAAGTCAAGGTATTGAAGTGGCCATCACAAAGCCCTGACCTCAATCCTATAGAAACTTTGAAGGGCAGAACTGAAAAAGAGTGTGCGAGCAATGAGGCTTACAAACCTGCCTCAGTTACGTTACAGCAGCTCTGTCAGGAGGAATGGGCCAAAATTCACCCAACTCATTGTGGGAAGCTTGTGGAAGGCTACCCAAAATGTTTGAGTCAAGTTAAACAATGTAAAGGCAATGCTACCAAATACTAATTGAGTGTATGTAAACTTCTGACCCACTGGGAATGTGATGGAAGAAATAAAAGCTGAAATAAATCATTCTCTCTGCTATTATTCTGACATTTCACATTCTTAAAATAAAGTGGTGATACTACCTGACCTAAGGCAGTGCATTTTTACCAGGATGAAATGTCAGGAATTGTGAAAAACTGAGTTTAAATGTATTTGGCTAAGGTGTATGTAAACTTCCGACTTCAACTGTATATAACAACAATATATTACCAAACAAACTCTTTAATCCCAACCCTCTGCCACTCTCAGCCCTTCCCACCTATCACCATAGACCCCCCTTGTTTTAGTTTCTCTACTGAGCTTTCTCCACTGCTAATTTGGACTAGCACGTATCGGCTACATGGATTTGCATCCTGCAAGATTAGCAGCATGTTCACCATGCTATCCCGACTGCTGTTTCTCTAGGATTAGGCCTAGATGTTAGTTTTATTCTCAGGTGTTATTGTAGTAGAAGCCGATGTCGTTATTCTTTAAGACCGTGATGTCAAATTAACTGTCAAGTGGCGCTAGTTAAAGGAATCCTCCTTGACGATTATGTGAGAGATGATTCACAGCAGAGGAGATCCATGTCGTCTGAAGAGCGACTCTATTAGCTTTGTGTCCCAGGTGAGGACTCTCGGGAACAAGACGCTGATTTATGAAACATCAATCAAGTTTTTTCTCCCCAAGCTTTATTCTTTCATGATGAGCCTCGGAAGAATGTTTGCCTGGTCCTCCTCCTCTTTGTCTCTGATAATATCATATCGTACCTGTGAAAACTGGAGAGGAGGCTTATACTGCCGTGCATATTAACATTGAAATTGCGTCTGTGATTTCTCCATCTCTTTCTTTTTTTTGTTTCGTAGAATAATAGAGGCTTGGAGAATTGACGGCAGAAACTGACTATGCTCTCTCTCTCTCTCTTTCAGAATATAGTACATGGAGCTATTTAAAAAGCGTTATCCAATTTAATTTATGTTTCACCGAGTATAAAAGGGTGGGAATTTATATATTGATTGAGAACCTGAAAATTGCCATCTATCTGGAAGATGTGAGTATGAAGACGTTACAAAAACTTTAAGATCTAAGAAGTAAAGTAAATAAATACACTACATTACCAAAAGTATGTGGACACCGGCTCGTCCAACATCTTAATCCACAATCATTGGCATTAATACAATATTGCCACCTCAACTCTTCTGGGAAGGCTTTCCACTAGTTGTTGGAACATTACAGCGAGGACTTGCTTCCATTCAGCCACAAGAGCATTAGTAAGGTCGGGCACTGATTTTTACATTTACATTTAAGTCATTTAGCAGACGCTCTTATCCAGAGCGACTTACAGTCATGTGTGCATACATTCTACGTATGGGTGGTCCCGGGGATCGAACCCACTACCCTGGCGTTACAAGCGCCATGCTCTACCAACTGAGCTACAGAAGGACCACAGAAGGCCAGTGTGGGTGAAGGCCAGGATGAGAGCAGAGGAGAGAGAGTTAGCTTTAGCGGTGCGGAGCGCCTCCGTGATACAGAGAAGAGCAGTCTCAGTTGAATGACTAGTCTTGAAACCTGACTGATTTGGATCAAGAAGGTCATTCTGAGAGAGATAGCGGGAGAGCTGACCAAGGACGGCACGTTCAAGAGTTTTGGAGAGAAAAGAAAGAAGGGATACTGGTCTGTAGTTGTTGACATCGGAGGGATCGAGTGTAGGTTTTTTCAGAAGGGGTGCAACTCTCGCTCTCTTGAAGACGGAAGGTACGTAGCCAGCGGTCAGGGATAAGTTGATGAGCGAGGTGAGGTAAGGGAGAAGGTCTCCGGAAATGGTCTGGAGAAGAGAGATGTTGATGTTGGGCGATTAGGCACTGGCTCGCAGACAGCGTTCCAATTCATCCCGAAGGTGTTCAATTGGGTTGAGGTCAGGGCTGTGAGCAGGCCAGTCAAGTTCTTCCACACTGATCTCGACAAACCATTTCTGTATGGACCTTGCTTTGTGCACGGGGGCATTGTAATGCTGAAACAGGAAAGGGCCTTCCCCAAAACGTTTTGGTACCCTTTGCTAAATCTCTGCTTCGACACAATCCTGCCTCGGAGCTCTACGGACAATTACTTCGACCTCATGGCTTGGTTTTTGCTCTGACATGCACTCTCAACTATAGGACCTTATATAGACAGGTGTGTGCCTTTCCGAATCATCATATCCGATCAATTGAATTTACCACAGGTGGACTCCAATCAAGATGGATGATCAAGGAAACAGGATGCACCTGAGCTCAATTTCTAGTCTCATAGCAAAGTGTCTGAATACTTATGTAAATAAGGTATCTGTTTTTTATGTTTGATACATTTGCAAACATTTCTAAAAATCTGTTTTCACTTTGTCATTGTGGGGTGGTGTGTGTAGATTGCTGATGATTTTCTTGTATTTAATCCATTTTAAAATAAGGCTGTAACATAACAAAATGTGGAAAAAGTCAAGGGGTCTGAATACTTTCCGAAGGCACTGTATACAGTGTATAATAGCCTATTTGCCAAAGTGAATCCCTACTGTTGAAGAAGGGGACAATATATGCTGAAGTATGTGAGAAATACTTTGCAAACAGTTCTCTATCTAGGGCTAGGGTAAACATACATATTATATACATACCCACGTAACTCATTAAGCCCTCTTCCATTTTTGGATTTAAGTGTGTGTGTGTGTGTGTGTGTGTGTGTGTGTGTGTGTGTGTGTGTGTGTGTGTGTGTGTGTGTGTGTGTGTGTGTGTGTGTGTGTGTGTGTGTGTGTGTGTGTGTGTGTGTGTGTGTGTGTGTGTGTGTGTGTGTGTGTGTATACAGTGCCTTGCGAAAGCGCCACCTTTTGCTACGATTACAGCTGTTCAAATGTTTGGGGTCACTTAAAAAACTTTTTTTTTTCTCCATTTAACATCAAATGGATCATAAATACAGTGTAGACATTTAACGTTGTAAATGACTATTGTAACTGGAAACGGCAGATTGCTTTTATTTTTATGGACTATTTACATAGGCATACAGAGGCCCATTTTCAGCAACCATCACTCCTGTGTTCCAATTGGCACATTGTGTTGGCCTTTTAAAATGATAAACTTGGATTAGCTAATTGACCATTAAAAAAACATTTTGCAATTGTATTAGCACAGCTGAAAACTGGCCTTTAGACTAGTTGAGTATCTGGAGCATCAGCATTTGATGACAGGCTCATAATGGCCAGAAACAAAGACTTTCTTCTGATACTCGTCAGTCTATTCTTGTTCTGAGAAATGAAGGCTATTCCATGTGAGAAATTGCCAAGAAACTGAAGATCTCGTACAGCGCTGTGTACTACTCCCTTCACAGAATAGCACAACCTGGACCATTGTCCCATTGTTGTCTTTCATTCATCCAGGTGATTACGTTTTTTGACCCTCCGCCTGTACCTTTGTGATACAACGGTAGAGATGGAGATTTTTAACCGTCAGACAGGCTTTAGCAAAACTAGTTTAACTAATTAACAAGAATAGCCGTACAGCAAATGTGACTCCGCTATCAGATCACTCATTGAAACTTGTGTGTGTTATGGCCTTTGTGCATGGCCTCTTATCCACAGAATAATATATAATAATAATAATAATATATGCCATTTAGCAGACGCTTTTATCCAAAGCGACTTACAGTCATGTGTGCATACATTCTACGTATGGGTGGTCCCGGGGATCGAACCCACTACCCTGGCGTTACAAGCGCCATGCTCAACCAACTGAGCTACAGAAGGACCACAGAAGGCCAGTGTGGGTGTAGATTATTTTTTTATAACCATTTGAAGTCTATGATTAGTTGATTTGTTCAATCAGGTGTGGTGGCCTAGTGTTTAGAGCTTTGGGCCAGTAACCGAAAGGTTGCTGGCTCGAATCCCAGAGCTGACAAGATACAAATCTGTCGTTTTTCCCCTGAGCAAGGCAGTTAACCGACTGTTCCCCGGGCGCCGAAGACGTGGATGTCCATTTAAGGCAGCCCCCCGCACCTCTTTGATTCACATTGTTAACTTTGAATTAATGAGGAGGTGGAACACACCTGAATTCAAACTCTTGTTAGAAAATCATTTGAAATTGACAAGTGGAAACAGCCTATAGATAATTAGCAGGCAGCGCGTGTTAACTGTTCTGTTCCGTAACGATCACATTTTGGAACAGTGAGTTCATTCTGACGTCACGTGCATAAAAAAACTATCGCTGGGGGGACCGTTAGAGATATTTGGAACTGACATATGACAAGGTTGAAGGGTACATTCGGTACCAATTAAGCCCAGTCCGGACTTTTCACGTATTTTATCAAATGTTTTTATCTTAACACATTTTTGTAAGTACAGTCATAAAAGGTCACATGAGAGATTACTCTTTCATTTTATCTTACAGAAATTAGGATAGTATATGTTAGGAATGTCTAAACTTAGATTTTGGTAGGCTTAGTAGGTACACTTACCCTATGCCTTTTTTACTGACTTGGTAAAGATAGTATGATTAGCCCAGTCCTTCGGTGTGAGTAGTGGTGTTTGTCGCTTTATGTTGTGAATAATAAAAACAAATAGTGCCCCCGGTGGCTAAGGGGGGTAATATCGCTCCCAAGACTGAGGCACCGGGCTGTGGGCCAACCTTGGAAAGGCAGCACTAATGACTGTCACACAAAGGCAAATGTCTAACGGCGAGGCGGGGGAAGCCGGCGGCGGCTTGGCTCACGGCTTGGCTCTCACACCAGCGCTCAGAATGTGGAGCACAGCCAGCCGGCCATGGTGGCATACTCCATCATCACTGCCTGCAGCACTGACTAGACTGCCTCTAACTTGGCCCTCTGTGCCTTAACCGTTGCCCTCTTATCTGGTCCTTCCAATGCAGATTTTATGTTTGTTCCTCCCTTTATTCATTGTGTTCACTACCTTTTCTGGATATAATCTCCCCCCCACTATTCCTTATGCTCCCTTCCTCTGTTCACCTACTCCTCACCAGTAACCCTAAGCTCTCAATCTATTTACCTTTCCCTCTATTCATTACAGGAGGGAAGCCCTCTGCTCCTTGACTTTCCTAGTTCACTTTCATGCCCTGTGATTGGTTCAGAACCCAGTGGCTTTGTCAGTGATTGGTTAAGGTGATACAGTAGCGTCCTCTCCTCGGGGCTACAGTGAATGAAGATGAGGAGGAGTATACTGGGCAGCTTGGCTGCAGGGTGGCTAGTGGAAACGAATGTGAATGCAGCAGGGTTTTGTGCAGGAAAGTGGTTCTCTTGCATTTCTTTGCCACTGAGAGCTCTTGGCCCCAAGCCTAGGTCTGCCACACTAAGAAGCTGAAGTGGGCACTTTTTGAGCAGCTCCACAGAACACAAGGCCAAGGACAGAAGAAGGTGGGTGTATGTGGGTGGGGGTTCCCGCAAGCCTACAAGAAAGAAGTTGGTACCACAGGCTATGCCAGATCATGATCACTTCATTAGTTAGATAAATACTTTTATTATTATGCATACCGAAATGGATTACTGTTTAAAAAATGTAATAAAACGTTATGTCACATGCACCGAATTTATATATATATATATATATATATATATATATATATATATATATATATATATATATATATATATATATATATTTATATTTTTTTCTTTTAACCTTTTTAACTAGGCAAGTCAGTTAAGAACAAATTCGTATTTACAATGACGGCCTACCCCGGCCAAACCCGGAAGACGGTGGGCCAATTGTGCTCCGCCCTCTGGGACTCCCAATCACCGCCAGATGTGATGCAGCCTGGTACAACAGGTGTAGACGTTACCATGAAATGCTTACTTACAAGCCCTTAACCAACAATGCAGTTCAAGAAATAGAGTTAAGAAAATATTTATTAAATAAACTAAAGTCAATTTTAATACAGTAGCTGTTGAGGGATTTGTATTGATTGTTATTTTATTCTGTTAATTTGTGATTGGAACCAATAACATTGAATGAGTTCATCATGTTGCTCCAGCGAGCACCATAACAATAGATTTTACAGTGGCCTTCCTTTGTGAACAGTTTGGTTTTACTTTTGGTGATGAAGAAGGAGGTCTGAAAGTTATTAAAATAGCTGCCGGGGAAATTCTGTTTGAAAAACATGAAGTGTCCCTTTTTTGTGGTTGTCTTGTCATGCTCGATTCCTTCCGTCAGAGTGGAAGCGTGGCTGTGGAGAGGTGTCTGTCTGTAAGGTAAATCCATTCGATTTCAACCCTTTTTTGAGAGCTTCCCTTTTTGATTTAAAAAAAAACTTCCAATACATGTTTGCCCCTTTGAAGAAATGGTCAGAAAGGGGCTTTTTGGAGCTGACTGCCAAAACATTCAGGAGATAAAGGTGCTCAAAGTTGATCCATTTTGCATACCCCACCATACCATGAGACATCCATGTCTTCATCACTGGAAAAGATAAAACGCTTGAGTTTGATATCATTTCAGTTTACAAGCAGCATTGTCAATCGACAAACATTTTCACCTCCAAAATATGTTTTAATAAAAATGTATACATTTTTCTGCCCTTAATGTCAGTTATCAAAAAATGTGTAAACTACTATTTTTTTTCATATTCGCACATGTTGCAGATTAGACCCTACTTTACATAATCTGAGGTTCTATTGTGTTGTGCTCGCCATTGGTTGAGGCACAACATGCTCTTGAATACATGGTGGGTGTCATTTCTATCAGGAAATAGAATTCATAGAATGGAACTATCCCGTCAGACCACTGCAATGTAGCTGGTGCACCATTGACATTTTTAGTTTTTACTTCAAATGACTAACCCACCCTATGTCGATTTGTCAATTTTACAGTGCCTTCAGAAAGTTGAATGGCTGTGAACTGACGATAGATCAACATTGTAACCTAAATGACAGGGTGAAAAGAAGCCTGTACAGAATACAAATATTCCAAAACATGCATCCTGTTTGCCATAACGTGATTCTAACATGTGTAGATGGTGATAAAATTGGATTCAGACTAACACAACAGAATGTGGAGTAAGTCAAGGGGTCTGAATACTTTCTGACAGTATAATTTAATACAACAAATGTTCCCATTCAAGTCAATATTCTCTGTGTGAACCTCCAAATGTTAAACATGTGCCAGAGAAACGTACTGTTCGTAATGTTCTGATTACAAAGTCTTGTGTTGCGGCAAATCCAACACAACACGTCAATGAGTACCCGTCTTCATATTTTCAAGCATGGTGGTGGCTGCATCATGTTATGGGTATGCTTGTCATCGGCAAGGACGAGGGAGTTTTGTAGGATAAAAAGAAACAGAATAGCAAAAATCCTAGAGGATTGGTTCAGTCTGCTTTCCAACAGACACTGGGAGACATTCACCTTTCAGCAGGAAAATAACCAAAAACACAAGGCCAAATATACACTGGAGTTGCTTACCAAGACGGCACTGAATGTTCCTGAGTGGCCAAGTTAAAGTTTCGACTTAAATTGGCTGTCTAGTAATGATCAACAACCGACTTCACAGAGCAAAAAAAAGATTTGTACAATCCAGGTGTGCAAAGCTCTTAGACTTACCAAGAGCTGTAATTGCTGCAAAATGTGATTAGAACGTGTGTAGATGGGTGGATGGGTGATGAAATTGATTTAGTCCATTTTGAATTCATGCTGTAACACAACAGAATGTGGAGTAATTCAAGGGGTATGAAACCTTGCTGAAAGAGGACTGACAGTATAATTTAATACAACAGATATTCCCATTCAAGTCAACATTCTCTGATGTGTGGACTTCCAACCACTTTTGTGGTACCATTTGAAAGCAGAAAAATACATTTTATACCCATTTTAATAGGCTACATTTATCAGCCAACATGTATTCAAGAGCATGTTGTGTCTCAGCTGATGACGGGCACAACACAAAAACCTCATTATGTAAATTAGAGACTAAGATACAACTTATGCGAATATGATTTATTTAGTTGTTTAAAAATTTTTTTTTTAATCATTGACGTTAAGGGCAAAAATAATTCTTGATTTCCATTAAAACATTTTTGGGGGTGAAAATGTTTATATAGTTTGACAACCCTATATGGATACACTGAGTATACAAAACATTAAGAACACCAGCTCATTACATGACAGCTTTCACCTGGTCAGTCTATGATCCCTTATTGATGTCACTTGTTAAATCCACTTCAGTCAGTTTAGATGAAGGGGAGGAGACAGGTGGTTAAAGGATCTTTAAGCCTTGAGACAATTGAGACAAGGATTGTGTGTGTGTGTGTGTGTGCCAGGCAGAGTGTGAATGGGCAAGACAAACCATGGAAGTGCCTTGGAACGGTGTATGTTTGTAGTCACGTAGTAGCCTCTACTAGTCAGCTTCTCACAGGCACACATTGACTGGAGTGGCCCTGTTAAAACAGTAACTTTAAAGGGGCTGCTGAAAATTTGTCTCATCTGTCATATTTAGCTTAAGTTAGCAATATACCACATTGCATCTTAATAGTAATACATTCCTTGTTTTAGAATACATCATCCATTTTGTTTCGTTTTTTTGGTGTAATTAATGCAAAAATATATATTTTGATTGGTCGGAAATCTGAGTGGTTGGTAAAAAAATAATCATTTTTTTCTGCCTGCCACAGTAGCTGGTAGACAATTTTTGTTTTGTTTTAGGCTCTGCATTTTTCTCTTGAATGTTTTGGCATTCAGGTTAAAAAAAAGTCAATTTCTGAGCACTTCTACAATAAGCAAATATGTATGGATGGTTTTGTTCAAATCGAAATGGGTGCTGTCAAAATTGATTGAATTCAAATGGATTTACCCTTTTGCGTGTGTGTGTGTGTGTGTGTGTGTGTGTGTGTGTGTGTGTGTGTGTGTGTGTGTGTGTGTGTGTGTGTGTGTGTGTGTGTGTGTGTGTGTGTGTGTGTGTGTGTGTGTGTGTGTGTGTGTGTGTGTGTGTGTGTGTGTGTGTGTGTGTGTGAACATGGTCTCTCTCCCTAGCAGTGGGCTGCTCCACTAAGCCATAGAGAATTGAGTGAACAGCAGAGTACTGTGGAAAATTTCACTTCACTTCACATTGCAAGTGTAACAGTAGGGTCGTGTGAGGACAGTTTCTGCTGTCATTGTTTTAGGGCGAAGTGCCCTGATCACAGTTTCTGTTTTTGGTTGGAGTTGGACTATGAGTGAGCAAAGTGGTTTTAGAGATGGACCTAAACCCTCTTGTTTTTTAGTAATGGATACTTGTTTCTGATTCATTTTATGCGTTTGAAAGATGAATACTGTGAATGTTTGAGCAATGGCCTTCAAGTACTTCCTGCTTGATTGTTAGTGTTTTGAGGGTTAAGAGGACTTAACCAGACACTCTGTTACTTTGTTTCTCTTCTCTAAGGGTAGCTTCTTCTCTGTGCTAGTGTTAACTACCGGACAGTAGCTAAGTCCATTCCCAGTTGGAGAGGAGTGCTGGCCCGGGCCAGCGAGAGTTTATCACTAATGGCTTCTGAAAGCAATGTGACTTCCTTTCCCTCTCACTGCCCTGGGCTACTAGTGGGCACAATTCACATGGCCACGATCACACACAGAGACACACCAGGGTTCTGTACTAACTCCTTCCACCGGTGCCACCAACTTTTTCAGCTGTTTGTCAGCAGCACCTCTCTCTGACTGACAAATTATATATTATATAAACTGAAATAAAAGTTCCTAGAATATTTCATACTCACAAATGTCTCTCTCAAAAAAATGTCTTTACATCCCTGTTATTGAGCATTTCTCCTTTGCCAAGATAACCCATCCACCTGACATATGTGGCATATCACGAAGCTGATTAAACAGCATCATTACACAGGTGCACCTTGTGCTGGGGACAATAAAAGGTCACTCTAAAATGTGACTCACCACCTGGATTAGGTTTTACAGTCGTATGAAAAAAAATTGGGCACCCCTGACAATTTCCATGATTTCCATTTATAAATAATTGGGTGTTTGGATCAGCAATTTCATTTTGATCTATCAAATAACTGATGGATACAGTAATATTTCAGTAGTGAAATTAGGTTTATTGGATTAACAGAAAATGTGCAATATGCATCAAAACAAAATTAGACAGGTGCATAAATTTGGGCACCCCAATAGAGAAATCACATCGATATTTAGTAGAGCATCCTTTTGCTAAAATAACAGCCTCTAGCTGCTTCCCATAGCCTCTAATGAGTGTCTGGATTCTGGATGAAGGTACTTTGGACCATTCCTCCTTACAAACCATCTCCAGTTCAGTTAGGTTTAATGGTTGCCGAGCATGGACAGCCCGCTTCAAATCATCCTACAGATTCTCAATGATATTCAGGTCTGTGGACTGGGATGGCCATTCCAGAACATTGTACTTGTTCCTCTGCATAAATGCCAGGGTAGATTTTGAGCAGTGTTTTGGGTCATTGTCTTGTTGAAATATCCAGCCCCGGTGTAACTTGTACTTTGTGACTGATTCTTCAACATTATTCCCAAGAATCTGCTGATATTGAGTGGAATCCATGCGACCCTCAACTTTAACAAGATTCCCAGTATCGGCACTGGCCACACAGCCCCACTGCATGATGGAACCCCCACCGAATTTTACTGTGGGTAGCAAGTGTTTTTCTTGGAATGCTGTGTTCTTTTGCCGCCATTCATAACGTCCCTTGTTATGACCAAATAACTCCATCTTTGTTTCATCAGTCCACAGCACCTTATTCCAAAATGAAGCTGGCTTGTCCAAATGTGCGTTTGCGTACCTCAAGCGACTCTGTTTGTGGCGTGTGTGCAGAAAAGGCTTCTTCCACATCACTCTCCCATACAGCTTCTGCTTGTGCAAAGTGCGCTGAATTGTTGAACGATGCACAGTGACACCATCTGCAGCAAGATGATGTTGTAGGTCTTTGGAGGTGGTCTGTGGGCTGTTTTGACCGTTCTCACCATCCTTTGCCTTTGCCTCTCCGATATTTTACTTAGCCTGCAACTTCTGGCCTTAACAAGAACTGTGAACTGTGCATTTCCTCACTATGTTCCTCACAGTGGACACTGACAGCTTAAATCTCTGCAGTGGACACTGACAGCTTAAATCTCTGCGATAGCTTTTTATAGCCTTCCTCTAAATCATAAAGTTGAACAATCTCTGTTTTCATGTCATTTGAGAGTTGTTTTGAGGCCCCCATGTTACCACTCTTCAGAGAGTCAAAGAGAACAACAACTTGCAATTGGCCACCTTAAATACCGTTTCTCATGATTGGATGCACTTGTCTATGAAGTTCCTGGCTTAATGAGCTCACCAAACCTATTGTGTGTTCCAATTAATCAGTGCTAAGTAGTTACAGGTATTCAAATCAACAGAATGACAAGGGTGCCAACATTTTTGCATAGCCTATTTTTCACATCTGATTTAATTTCACACAACTTAATATTGCTAGACCAAAAATCTTTGTCTGGACAATACTCCAGTACTCAGCTTTTATTAGAAAATGAATGGCATGCCACTGTGATCATTTTCTGTGCCGACAGAGTAAATTATTATGCAGCCTCAGAGGGGTGCCCAAACATTTTCATAAGACTGTATGTAGCAAAATGTGAATTGTGTGTTTTTTACATTGGATAAAAGTAGAGACTCAGAGCTACAAAATGGCATATCATACACTGCATTTGAGGAACAAGGGGAAAGTAACTCTTCTTTTAAAGTTGATCAACTTGTAAACTCACTTTTGAGAAAATTGCATTTTAAATGTTTTGGTATCTAGTGAAGAGCTCTTCTTTATCTACACCCATTCAGCATCGTTCACACCCTCTTAAGCATTAACCCCCCCCCATCTCGTTTCGCATTCGGAACACACACCTGATGCTCTTGGCTGATTATTTGTTTACCTCTGGATAACATGAAAACAGGCTAACCAGCTCTGCTGGCAACAATTTCATTCCGCTTTTCTGCAGACGTTTACTGACATCGGCCATATTCAACTGGTGCTCTACACGTCACGTAATGTTAGCTAACGAGCCAGCCAGCTAACGTTAACTACGTTAACAATGAACAAAGTGCCAACAATGCCTAACATTAGGCTCTAACTAGTAAAGCAAACAGCTCTGGGAAACAAATAATAACTGCCGCTAGGGAGCCAGCCAGCTAACACTAGCTAGCTAGTTAACAGTACACTTTAGCTTAAGACATAAAAATAAATAAATAAATAAAATTGTCCGATTGTCTATTCAGATAGCAGCCGATAAGACAGCTAACGGTTAGCGGGCCACAGATGGGCGTTCAGGTAATGTCGCGACGGAGGAGCCAGCCGGATAACTCCTTCGGGTAGATTTGTAAGTCGCTCTGGATAAGAGCGTCTGCTAAATGACTTAAATGTAAATGTAAATGTAGATAACGTCGGCAGTCCAGTTGTGAAGGCCCGGTGGGGCTCCGCGTTGGCAGGAAAACAGGTCCGGATAGGTGATTGTAGCCCAGGAGTGATTGATGGAAAACTTCAGCTGGCTAGCTCCGGAATAATTGATGTTTGCTCCGGAATCGTCGAAAGCCGTTAGTCACACGGATAGCAGCTAGCTAGCTGTGAGATCCAGGTATGAATGTCCAGAGTTAGCGGTTGAAATCCAGGGACATGGAGAGAAAAATTGGTCCGGTATGTTCCGTTCCGAGCTGCGCTGCGCCGTACAAAACTGGCGATAGATTGCGAGCTAAAGGATGGCTGATGACCACAAATTCTTCCAGAAAACTGTTGAATTTTGGTATCCACATATGTATGTTTTCAATGTCTGAATAATTTTACTTAATCTTAGTTAATTCAACAAAGAAATCCTAAAATGTCACGGACAATATTATTGGCACCTTCTAGAAGTAGTTAGAAATCATTCAATTTCAAGCAGGTGATTCTCCTTTACTTTGGAATTGAACTCACCAGTGGTGAGTTGCAGGTGCCTGCGGTATAAACATCACATATTCATCCAGGTTAAATAGAGAAGAGGACTGGTACCTGTAGTAACCAGCTCCAGATCTCTCTTGACACTGTGTGTACCGCAACGAGCATGGACAAAAGAAAGAACCAGAGAATTATCTGAGGACGTCAGACAGAAGATTGTAGTCAAGCATGGACAATCTCTAGGCTACAAGTCCCTCTCCAGAGACCTTGATGTTCCTGTTTCCACCGTACGTGATGTTATTGAGATGTTTAAGGCCCATGCCGCTGTAGCTAACCTCACTGGACGTGGCCACAAGAGGAAACTTGATGGAAGATTGCAGCGAAGGATTGTTAGAATGGTGGATAAGCACCTCGGCCAACTGCCACACAGATTCAAGCTGACCATCAGACACAAGGTAGGACAGTTTCCTGTCACACCATTCGTCGCCAACTCAATGGAAGGGGGTTATATGGTAGGAGACCCAGGAGGACCCCACTGCTGAGAGAAAGACATAAGAAAGCCTGACTGCAATTTGACAAAACACACCTGAACATGCCAAAATCCTTCTGGGAAAATGTCCTGTGGACAGATGAGACCAAGTTAGAGCTTTTTGGTAAAGTACACCATTTCTATGTTTTGGGGTTGCTTTGCTGCCTCTGGCACTGGGTGCCTTGAACGTGTGCATGACATCATGAAATCAGGAGAATACCAAGGTATTTTGGTATTCTCTTCCAGCAGGACAATGACCCCAAACACACCCAGAAGTGGCCACCAGATCTAAATCCCATTGAAAACCTTCTAATCTGGGAAAACTGGAGCATTTTGCACAAGAGGAGTGGCCCAAACTGCCAGTACAGAGGTGCAGGAAGCTCGTCGTTGGCTACAGGAAGTGCCTGATTGCAGTTATTTTGACCAAAGGCCGTGCTACCAAATATTAAGTCAAGGGTGTCAATGCCATTTGTTTATTTTATGATTTAAATGGATATATTAACTTCTGAATCAAAAACAAAGTTCGGTAATATTAACAGTGAAATAAAAAATTGTGGCGACCAAATACTTTGTTAAATTTCAACTTATTTTTAGGGATAATTGTGAGTTACTTGAAAAAAGTGCAAGGTTGCCAGTATTTTTGGCCACGACTGTGTATGTATATATTGTGAAAGGCCGTACCTATTCACTGACGAAATCCTAGGCAGGACAGCACGAAATTAGTGTTGCATCAGATGACCTGTTCTCCACAATCACCTGACCTCAAACCAATTGAGTTGGTTTGTAAATGGTTGGACAACAGAGTGAAGGAAAAGCAGCCGAGTGCTCAGCATATGTGGGAACTCCTTCAAGACTGCTGGAAAAGCATTCCTTTTGAAGCTGGTTGAGAGAATGCCAAAAGTGTGCAAAGCTGTCATCAAGGCAAAGGGTGGCTATTTGAAGAATCTTAAATATGAAAAACATTTTTATTTGTTTAGCAATTTTTGGGTTATTCCATATGTGTAATTTCATAGTTTTGATGTCTTCGATATTATTCTACAATGTAAAAAATAAAGAAAAACCCTTGAATGAGTAGGTGTTCGGAAACTTTCGACAGGTAGTGTAGCTCAATGCTATTTTGTAAGATGCAGGTGTTGGTATCACGACATGTCAGTCAGACATTCAATGGTAGGCGATAGCGTAAGATGTAGACTTCATGCAGGCGTTTAGTCAGGCGGTGATGTCACGACATGTCAGTCAGACGTTCAATGGTAGGCCACACCAACATTTGCACTCCTCCCTCTTGTCACTCCTCCTCTCTCACCTCCTCCGCAGCTCAAAGTGACCCTTCTCTTCACCTCTGGGACCCATGGCTAGAACAGGAGTAGAGAGATATGTCTTGGTCTATTAAAGGACCTCTTCGGTTGTAGCTATGTTCTTGCCTGAAAGGGTTTAATGGAGTTGAACTAAGGGCAATTAGCTGGCCAGGACACCTGGTGCTCCAGTGGAGCTGTAGTGGAACAGTGGGACTTACCCGGGCCAGTCCAATCGCCGTCAATCTTAGAGAGAAGGCTTATCATATTCCCGTACTACATAAAAGCACACAGTACAAGGCATAAGGAATATAGACTCACACTGCTTTTCAAAAGAGTGCACAGAATCATATTAAAAGTGAGATACGCACCTCTTAGGATGTCGTCTACAGTCAGTTCTGCTTCATATGCCTTTACAATGAACTGAACAGACACACTCTGTTACTTATCTACCACCACTCTTAAAAATAGGCTACGTTTCATCAGAAATGCGAAAGAATGTCCAGTCAATTCTGCTACACTTTTACACGGACAAAGGCCGAGATGGATGTATTTCCTACTGTGTAAGCACCACTGTAACACACATTGTAATTGTATAACGCTGTATTATTAATAGTGACAGATGTACCCTGGCTAGCGAGTTGGTGCTAGTGGTGCTAGCTCTTAGCACCTGATCCATTTCCCTCCCCATGTCCGTGTTCACACACGAGTGCTTTGATTGGTGATGACATTTATGGGCTCCGCTCGAACAACACCCCGGGGCATCCCGGTCCCTCGCCTCCATCAGCCTGGCACACTCTAGAGATGGTCAACCGTGCCAGTCCCCTAGGACGGGCCGTATGAACACATCTAGATGGAACAAATCCTAGTTAAAAACACATCCTAGTTTGAACACATCCTAGTTTGATTGTTTTTAGTTGGAACACACACATCCTGTTCCTAGTTGGAACACACACTTCCTATTCCTAGTTGGAACACGCACATCCTGTTCCTAGTTGGAACACGCACATCCTGTTCCTAGTTGGAACATGCACTTCCTATTCCTAGTTGGAACACACACTTCCTGTTCCTAGTTGGAACACACACTTCCTATTCCTAGTTGGAACACGCACTTCCTGTTCCTAGTTGGAACACATCCTAGTTTTAACAAGAATGCTAGTTATTCTAGTTTTGAAAATCATCACTTTCTTTCAGAATAGGCCTAAACACACCAGCAAGGCCAAAGCCCCAATCCAAAATGGGAACACAACCGTCAGTGCCTATTTAAATAAATATAGTGCTTTCATTCTAACTCACTCTATTTCCCCTTCTGTCTACTCCATTAGAATTGGCCTTAGGGAGGATGATAGAAGGTGTTAGATTAGAAGGTCCCGGTGTTTCTCCATTCCAATAAGTGTCAGTCAGGTGGATGGTTGTGAGAGTGTTGTATATGGTTGTGAGGGGATTCACTCTGTATTCTCCTGCAATAGAAGCAGCAGCTTCTTCTGCTGTCTCTGTCTGTCTGGCTCCTTTCATCACAGGGGCATTGTGTATGGATTTACTGCCCTCAATGCCCCCAGGAGGGAGATTTGATTCCACTGCACTGGCTAATCTCTGTCTCCTCTCTCTTCCCCTCTTTATCTCTCTCTCGCACTCTCTCTCTCTCTCTCTCTACTCTCTCTTCTTTTTGCTACTACTTATCTCAACTCTTCTTTTTACCGACTGCTCCTAATACCCCCCCCCCCCTTCATTCAGCCACTCTCACTCCCCGGGCTCCATGGCGGCAGCGGTGCAGGGCAGCGAATGGTCTTGCGGCCGATGCACCTTCCTAAACGCAGGGGCGGCGCCGCGATGCTCCATCTGTGAGGCACCTCGCCAGAAGCCTGACCTAAACCAGATCCTGAGGCTGAGCAGCTCCGAAGAGCAGCAACGCTGGGCCTGCCCCCGCTGCACCCTCAACAACCCCCAGGGCTCCAGCGCCTGCACCATCTGTGGCTTTGGACCCTCGCCAAGCACCCCCACACCGACCACAACCATGGCGACCATCGCCAATGGCCTCGTGCCGCCGGAGACTCCCACGCCTGTCATGACTCCCATGGTTCTCCTGGAGCCCCGCGGGCAGCAGCCGTCCGAGGAGGCATTGAGGAGGTCAGAGAGCAATGGGGAGGTGGGGGACCTGAGTGGCCCGAGTGGATCCGAGGGGCAGCAACACCACCACTTGGGCTGGGCGTGCCCGCGATGCACACTTCATAATACTCCTGTTGCACTGTCTTGTTCGGCCTGCGGGGGACCAAGGAAACTGTCGCTGCCCAAGATCCCCCCCTGAGGCGTTGGTGGTGCCCGAAGTGCACACGCCCGTGCTAGGGTTTCCCGTCCACGTGGCCCCTGCCCCTCCGCTCCTCATTGACTTGACGGATGACTCACCCACTGCAGCCGCCCCCTGCGAACCCCAGGAGCCCCCCCACAGCCACTTGCCCCCACCGCCACGCTCCTCCCCTTTCACGCCCTTCTCCTCTCTCCAGAATAACCCGGTGCCCCGCAGCAGGAGAGAGGTGCCCCCACCGGGGCGTCCGCCCAACCCTAACCCCAATGCCCCAAGCCCAACATCTCCCTCCACGGCCTGCGTGCTGCCCCAGCACTGCCCTGCCCTCTGCCCTGCCAAGCCCAAGCACGCCCAGCCTCAGGAGCCCTCCTTCCCCAGCAAGCGCCACAGCATCCTGGAGGAAGGGGACGGCACCCACCCCCCTTCCTTATCACATCTCCAAGACCCCTGTCACATCACCACCCACGTGGCAGTGCCATGGATGCTCCCTGCCCAACCTGAGTGACTCGTCCAAGTGCGAGGCATGCCACTCGTCGCGGGCCGGCGCCGACCTTATCGACCTGGTGGGCTGCGAGTCGGTGCGCTTCACGCCAGCAAACCCCTCTAGTCCGGACTCCAGCACCTGGGCCTGCTCCAAGTGTACCCTACGCAACCCCCCCGGGATGACCAAGTGCCCGGCCTGCTGCTCCTCCAAGCTACACGGCTTCCAGGAGCCTAGTTCTCACTGCTGCCCGCACTGCAGGCTCCCCGGCCCCTGCTACTGCTCCTCAGCCTCCTCCACATTGTCTTCTGGACACAAAGCCAGAAAACAGGCCCGGGTCTACCCCTCGCCCTCGGCCACCAACACCTCTTCTTCCTCATCCTCGTCCTTCTCTTCCTCGTGCACACTGCTGCAGGAGAAGCAGTGGGGCTGTCCGGCGTGTACGCTGCTCAACGACGTCAAGTCCAAGAACTGCGCAGCATGCCACACACCTCAGCAGTACCTGACACTGCGCAAGGTGGCCAAGCCGCTTAAGAGGAGGGAGAGCATGCATGTGGAGGCGAGGCGGCGCAACGACGAGGGCGAAGCCAAGGAACTCTGGGAGGACATCACTACCTTCTGTCGAGAGGTAAGCCATCTGGAAACATGACGTTGGGAAATTGATTGTGTTTACGATTTTCAAAAGCTAATAGTTTTCTTAAATAAGAGCATGGGTCAAGACAACTGACATAATACGCTAGCAACTTAAATCCGTTTCCATGTACAGAACACCATTTTTTCATGCTGGGTGGTGCCTGGTAGCCATTTTGTTTCTTAAGAGCTCACCACTGACACGTTAGCATCTCTTTCAATGGAGATGAATAGTCAAGAAGCTTCCCAAACAGCATATTTCATTGTGCCATGAAGAGTGAATCCGTTAGGGTTGTTTTACATGCGTCACACTGCAACACTGAAATGCCATACAGCACAGTACAGGGTTTTCTCTGGATGGAAAAAGGGCTTAGGTGGGGGACTTGACAGTAATTAAGGAACGAGCCTTGGCTTGTGCGAGCCGGAACAGCTCACAGTGCAGGAGCCGATCTCCTTTTTCCGTGAGCATGAGGCAGGTTGATGTACAAGTACAGAGAATTTAGCAGTTTTAAAGATAGATAGTTTCCTGCCATTATTATTTATTTATTATTTAGTCAGACTGCATCTGTGTCCTGTTACTGATGTTGACCTAAGTTTGCGTAGACCGTCCTAACTTCCTACCCTGTGTCAGCATCTAGGGGCAACGTCAACGTATGACACCATGCTGCCCCTGGTACACTTTCTGATCCGCATAAGACTTCATGTCTCTCTGACTCCACTTTCTCTCACATAGACACTACCAGTCGGTTTCAGTCTTCAATTCACACAAGGAAACATTCATCGTAATTTGTTTTTAATTAAGAGGTGATAAATTGAAACCGTGAAATTAGGTTTTTGTAATGGTGAGATGGTGGCATGCAAGTCCACATTGGTCAGTTCAATTGCATTTCAAATCCAATTTTTCTAACTAAACTTTGATATAACATGTTTAATTAACACATTTACAGGAGGGTTGACCGTTTATCAAGGGTTCAACATAAATGTCAGTCTGGAAAAATGAATCAAGGTATTTTCTTAATTGAGAAAAACGAATTACAACCTAATCTCCAGATTAAAATACCTCATGTGGATTGGCCTCCCTTTTCCCCACCACTCGTTGTTCAATATACTGAGGGGTTCTGATTTCTTAACCTTTGAAATCATGAAATATACTGATTCATGTCACTGAGGGAGAGACGGTAATGTATAGCGTTTACATTATGTCAGGATATGTTACTGAGGGAGAGATGGTAATGTATAGCGTTTACATTATGTCAGGATATGTCACTGATACAGAGAGGGTAATGTATAACGTTTACATTGTCAGGATATGTCACTGATACAGAGAGGGTAATGTATGTGGTCCTGTGTAGCTCAGTTGGTAGAGCATGGCGCTTGTAACGCCAGGGTAGTGGGTTCGATCCCCGGGACCACCCATACGTAGAATGTATGCACACATGACTGTAAGTCGCTTTGGATAAAAGCGTCTGCTAAATGGCATATATTGTATAACGTTTACATTATGTCAGGATATGCCACTGATACAGAGAGGGTAATGTATAACGTTTACATTATGTCAGGATATGTCACTGATACAGGGAGGGTAATGTATAACGTTTACATTGTCAGGATATGTCACTGATACAGAGAGGGTAATGTATAACTTTTACATTATGTCAGGATATGTCACTGATACAGAGTGGTAATGTATAGCGTTTACATAATGTCAGGGTATGTTATTGTTAACCATCACAGGGATCTTATGGGAGGAGAAGAGACACAGTCTGATACAGAGAGGGTAATGTATAGCGTTTACATTATGTGAGGATATGTCACTGATACAGAGAAGGTCATGTATAGCGTTTACATTATGTCAGGATATGTCACTGATACAGAGAAGGTCATGTATAGCGTTTACATTGTCAGGATATGTCACTGATACAGAGAGGGTAATGTATGTGGTCCTGTGTAGCTCAGTTGGTAGAGCATGGCGCTTGTAACGCCAGGGTAGTGGGTTCGATCCCCGGGACCACCCATACGTAGAATGTATGCACACATGACTGTAAGTCGCTTTGGATAAAAGCGTCTGCTAAATGGCATATATTGTATAACGTTTACATTATGTCAGGATATGCCACTGATACAGAGAGGGTAATGTATAACGTTTACATTATGTCAGGATATGTCACTGATACAGGGAGGGTAATGTATAACGTTTACATTGTCAGGATATGTCACTGATACAGAGAGGGTAATGTATAACTTTTACATTATGTCAGGATATGTCACTGATACAGAGTGGTAATGTATAGCGTTTACATAATGTCAGGGTATGTTATTGTTAACCATCACAGGGATCTTATGGGAGGAGAAGAGACACAGTCTGATACAGAGAGGGTAATGTATAGCGTTTACATTATGTCAGGATATGTCACTGATACAGAGAAGGTCATGTATAGCGTTTACATTATGTCAGGATATGTCACTGATACAGAGAAGGTCATGTATAGCGTTTACATTATGTCAGGATATGTTATTGTTAACCATCAGGGATGTTATGGGAGGAGAAGAGACACAGTCTGATACAGAGAGGGTAATGTATAGCGTTTACATTGTCAGGATATGTCACTGATACAGAGAAGGTCATGTATAGCGTTTACATTATGTCAGGATATGTCACTGATACAGAGAAGGTCATGTATAGCTTTTACATTATGTCAGGATATGTTATTGTTAACCATCAGGGATGTTATGGGAGGAGAAGAGACACAGTCTGATACAGAGAGGGTAATGTATAGCGTTTACATTATGTCAGGATATGTCACTGATACAGAGAAGGTCATGTATAGCGTTTACATTATGTCAGGATATGTCACTGATACAGAGAAGGTCATGTATAGCGTTTACATTATGTCAGGATATGTCACTGATACAGAGAAGGTCATGTATAGCGTTTACATTATGTCAGGATATGTCACTGATACAGAGAAGGTCATGTATAGCGTTTACATTATGTCAGGATATGTCACTGATACAGAGAAGGTCATGTATAGCGTTTACATTATGTCAGGATATGTTATTGTTAACCATCAGGGATGTTATGGGAGGAGAAGAGACACAGTCTGAAACAAGTCACCATGACAGCCGTGAGTTGGGGAGGAGTGAGAAATTTGGGCTGAGGTCAGGTCAGATGAAAAGTGAGGAGGAACATATATCACTAGTGTTCTGTCTGGCAACAAAGGGGTATTGGCTGTTCAGATGTGTAAGGAGGGGCTCAGCATATGAGAAAGGGTTAAATATCAGTGAGTGTGTGAATATGTTCGTTGTCTGTTCAGATGTTTGATCCTTTAGGTGAATGAACTTGGTTGGAGCTTTTATGGTGTCCGTCAAATGTCTTACTCTGTTATTTAGGACCTAACAATACTGAACAAAAATATAAACACAACAGGGAAATGTTTCAATGATTTTACTGAATTACAGTTCATATGAGGAAATCAGTTAATTGAAATCAATTCATTAGGCCCAAAACTATGGATTTCACACGATCGGGAATATGACGGGGTTCGATCCCAGGCTGTGTCACAACCGGTCGTGACCGGGAGTCCCTTAGGGCGACGCACACTTGGCCTAGTGTCGTCCGGGTTAGGGGAGGGTTTGGCCGGGGGGGCTTTACTTGGCTCATCGTGCTCTAGCGACTCCATGTGTTGGGTCGGGTGCCCGCAGGCTGACTACGGTCGTCAGTTGAACGGTGTTTCATCCTACACATTGGTGCAGCTGGCTTCCGAGTTAAGTGTGCGGGTTTTAAGAAGCGTGGTTTGGCGGGTCATGTTTCGGACCATGCATTACGCGGCCTTCGCTTCTCCCGAACTCGTTGGGGAGTTGCAGCGATGAGACAATCGAAATTGGGAGAGAAAGGGGGTAAAACATGTAAAGTGTTGGTCTCATGTTTCATGAGCTAAAATATCCCAGTAAATCATACTCACAAAAAGCTAATTTCTCTCAAATGTTGTGCACAAATTTGTTTACATCCCTGTTAGTGAGCATTTCTCCTTTGCCAAGATAATCCATCCATCTGACAGGTGTGGCATATCAAGAAACTGATGAAACAGCATGGTCATTACACAGGTGCACCTTGTGCTTGGGACAATAAAAGGCAACTCTAAGATGTGCAGTTTTATAACACAACACAATGCCACAGGTGTCTCAAGTTTTGAGGGAGTGTGCAATTGGCATTCTGACTGCAGGAATGTCCACCAGAGCTATTGCCAGAGATTTTAATTTCTCTACCATAAGCCACCTCCAACGTCGTTTTAGAGAATGTGGCAGTGCCTCCAACTAGACTCACACCCGCAGACTAGAGGTCAACCGATTATGATTTTTCAACGTCGATACCGATTATTGGAGGAACAAAAAATCCAATACCGATTAATCGGCCGATTTGTATTTAATTATTTGTAATAATGACAATTACAACAATACTAAATGAACACTTATTTTAACTTAATATAATACATCAATAAAATCAATTTAGCCTCAAGTAAATAATGAAACATGTTCAATTTGGTTTAAATAATGCAAAAACAAAGTGTTGGGGAAGAAAGTAAAAGTGCAATATGTGCCATGTAAGAAAGCTAATGTTTAAGTTCCTTGCTCAGAACATGAGAACATATGAAACCTCGTGGTTCTTTTTAACATGAGTCTTCAATATTCCCAGGTAAGAAGTTTTAGGTTGTAGTTATTATAGGAATTATAGGGACTATTTCCCTCTATACCATGTGTATTTCATTAACCTTTGGCTATTGGATGACTATTGGATGTTCTTATAGGCACTTTAGTATTGCCAGTGTAACAGTATAGCTTCCGTCCCTCTCCTCACTCCTCCCTGGGCTCGAACCAGCACCACAACGACAACAGCCACCATCCAAGCAACATTACCCATGCAGAGCAAGGGGAACAACTACTAGAAGGCTCAGAGCAAGTGATGTTTGAAACGCTATTAGCGCACACTAATTAGCTAGCCATTTAACTTCGGTTACACCAGCCTCATCTCGGGAGTTGATAGGCTTGAAGTCATAAACAGCGCAATGCTTGTCGTACAATGTAGAGCTGCTGGCAAAACGCACAAAAGTGCTGTTTGAATGAATGTTTACGCGCCTGCTTCTGTCTACCACCGCTCAGTCAGATACTTAGATACTTGTATGCTTGTATGCTCAGTCAGATTATATGCAATGCAGGACACGCTAGATAATATCTAGTAATACCATCAACCAGGTCATCAACCATGTGTAGTTAATGCTAGCTAGCAACTTACCTTGGCTAGCTAGCAACTTACCTTGGCTTTCTGCATTCGCGTAACAGGAAGTCTCCTTATGGAGTGCAACGAGAGATAGGCAGGTCGTTATTGTGTTGGACTAACTGTAAGGTTGCAAGATTGGATCCCCCGAGCTGACAAGGTGAAAATCTGTCGTTCTGCCCCTGAACAAGGCAGTTAACCCACCGTTCCTAGGCCGTCATTGAAAATAAGAATGTGTTCTTAACTGACTTGCCTGGTTATATAAGGGTATAAAAAAAATTGTCAAATCGGTGGCCAAAAATGCCGATTTCCGATTGTTATGAAAACTTGAAATTCCGATTAATCGGTCGACCTCTACCGCAGACCACATGTAACCACGTCAGCCCAGGACCTCCACCTGTGGAATCGTCTGAGACCAGTCACCCGGACAACTAATGAAACTGGTTTGCACAACCAAAGAATTTCTTTACAAACTGTCAGAAGCCATCTCAAGGAAGCTCATCTGTGTGGTCGTTGTCCTCACCAGATTCTTGACCTGACTACAGTTCGGCTTTGTAACCAACTTCAATGGGCAAAAGCTTACCTTCGATGGCCACTGGCACACCGGAGGAGTTTGCTCTTCACGGATGAATCCCAGTTACAAATCTACCAGGAAGATGACAGACTTATGGCGTAGTGTGGGCGAGTGGTTTGCTGATGTCAACGTTGTGAACATTGTGGCAGTGGGGTTATGGTATGAGCAGGAATAAGCTACGGATGATGAACACAATTGCATTTTAGCAATGGCAATTTGAATGCACAGAGATCCTGTGACAAGATCCTGAGGCCCATTGTCGTGCCATTCATCCGCCGGCATCACATCATGTTTCAGCATGATAATGCACAGCCCCATGTCACAAGGATCTGTACACAATTCCTGGAAGCTGAAAATGTCCCAGTTCTTCCATGGCCTGCGTACTCATGTACAGTAGCGTGTACCAGTTCGACATGTACAGTAGCGTGTACCAGTTCCCGCCAATATCCAGCAACTTCCAAGCCCCTACTTAAAAATATAGTTTTTCCTAGCCACCGTGCTTCTAGACCTGCATTAGCTTGCTGTTTGGGGTTTTAGGCTGGGTTTCTGTACAGCACTCTGTGACATCAACTGATGTAAGAAGGGCTTTATAAATACATTTGATTGATTGATCTGTGACCATCTGTATTCCCAGTCATGTGAAATTCATAGATTAGGGCCTAATGATTTATTTAAATTGACTGATATATGAACTGTAACTCAAAAAGTCATATTTTTAATTAAAATAAAAAATGTTCAGTGTAATTGATTGCAGCCATTTTTTTTATGTATAGGATTCATAATTTTCCAAAATATAGTACCTAACATATGATTTGGCTCAATTTTTTTTTTACAATGAGGAATCCAAAGAAATGGTAAAAAGCAACCCACGGACCCCCACACCCCACACCAAACCCACCCCAACGAGTATATAGTATATATTCTCTGTCTGACCATTAGATGGTGCTGTTCCTGCAAATAGGTGATTTATTTTAAATAATCAAATACAAAATATCGTATTGGTTTAAGCAGTCTATGAACAAGGTATGACAGCAATCCATGCTTTGGTTTTGTTGTCCACTTTTTCAAATACAAACGTTTTAGCATTTGTGGCACAAATCCAATGCAAGTCAATGGAACCTATATTAGCATTTTGACACTTCATGTCCAAACTGTCCTAAAGGAGTGGTATTGGAAATGTTTCAGTGGGCACCCCATTTTTTTCCTTCTGAATTTCTGTGGACCCAATTGTTTTTTCTCCTAGAATTTCTCGCAACCCCACGCCAAATCTAATGACACAAACTTAATTTTCAAATCAATAAATAACCTTCAATTCATTGCAACCAATAAATGCATTTACTCAATAAAGTTGAATTTTTCAAATGATCTTTCTCAAACTTTTGTATATTGTCCCATGCAATGTATACTTGTTTTTTTGGGGGGGGGGACTTTGAATACACTGTCCTAAAGTAATCTAAAAAAAGTATTGTTACTTATCGATGATTTGGATGTGAAGCGTGAAAATACTAATATAGGTTCCATCTTTGGGTTGCTGTTATACCTGGTCCATAAAGGAAACCAATTTGGCATTTTGAAATTTGGGTGGACTATCCCTCAAAAATTGAGGGGAGGGGGAGATCATAAAAAAAACTAATAGCAGGAACAGCCCCATCTAGTGGTCAGAACCCGGTAATATCAGGCTGGACAAAAAAAAACTTCCCTTTTTCAGGAACCTGTCTTTTAAATATAATTCATAAAAATCCAAATAACTTCACAGATCTTCATTGAACAGTTAATGAACATGCACCTGTGGAACAGTCGTTAAGACACTAACCGCTTACAGACGGTAGGCAATTAAGGTCACAGTTTTGAAAACTTAGGACACTAAAGAGGCCTTTCTACTGACTCTGAAAAACACCAAAAGAAAGATGCCCAGGGACCCTGCTCATCCCCGTGAATGTGCCTTAGGCATGCTGCAAGGAGGCATGAGGACTGCATTTGCGGCCAGGGCAATAAATTGCAATGTCTGTACTGTGAGACGCCAAAGACAGCGCTACAGGGAGACAGGACGGACAGCTGATTGTCCTCGCAGTGGCAGACCACGTGTAACAACACCTGCACAGGATCGGTACATCCGAACATCACACCTGCAGGACAGGTGCAGGATGGCAACAACAACTGCCTGAGTTACACCAGGAACGCACAATCCCTCCATCAGTGCTCAGACTGTCCGCAATAGGCTAAGAGAGGTTGGACTGAGGGCTTGTAGGCCTGTTGTAAGGCAGGTCCTCACCAGACATCACCGGCAACAACGTTGCCTATGGGCACAAACCCAGTGTCGCTGGACCAGACAGGACTGGCAAAAAAGTGCTCTTCACTGACGAGTCGCAGTTTTGTCTCACCAGGGGTGATGATCAGATTCGCGTTTATCGTTGAAGGAATGAGCGTTACATCGAGGCCTGTACCCTGGAGCGGGATCGATTTGGAGGTGGAGGGTCCGCCATTGTCTGGGGCGGTGTGTCACAGCATCATCGGACTGACCTCGTTGTCATTGCAGGCAATCTCAATGCTGTGCATTACAGGGAAGACATCCATCTCCCTCATGTGGTACCCTTCCAGAAGGCTCATCCTGACATGACCCTTCAGCATGACAATGCCACCAGCCATACTTCTCGTTCTGTGCGTGATTTCTTGCAAGACAGGTATGTCAGTGTCTTCCATGGCCAACAAAGAGCCCGGATCTCAATCCCATTGAGCACGTCTGGGAGGGCTAGGGCCATTCCCCCCCAGAAATGCCCGGGAACTTGCAGGTGCCTTGGTGGAAGAGTGGGGTAACATCTCACAGCAATAACTGGCAAATCTGGTGCAGTCCATGAGGAGGAGATGCACCGCAGTACTTAATATAGCTGGTGGCCACACCAGATAGTGACTGTTACTTTTGATTTTGATCCACCCCCCCCCCCCCCCCCCCCTTTGTTCAGGGACACATTATTCAATTTCTGTTAGTCACATGTCTGTGGAACTTGTTCAGTTTATGTCTCAGCTGTTGAATCGTGTTATGTTTATACAAATATTTAGTTTGCTGAAAATAAACGCAGTTGACAGTGAGAGGACATTTCTTTTTTTGCTGAGTTTAGGATGGCACATAGACCTATCAACTTCGATTACTCATTTCTCTGAACAGGAGAACAAAAACAACACCAAATTTACTGAGAATACATTACATAGCATGACAAAACAAAACTCAGAGCCGCAGCTTCATACTCTTTGTCAGAGAACTGGTTTTGGGTCCATATGTGGCTTTTGACCATTTCTGTGGATTTCTCATGTCTTACTCACTAACCACGTTTCCATCCAGAAACACTGTGTAACATTTTTTTTATTTTTTTTTATCAAGACACCTATGGTGGAAACAGGACATTTGGTACAATTTTATAAATGCTGACAGATTATTTTTTTGTTTGACATGGTGGAATCTTTTTGTGTTGGTAAAATGTATTGCGCAATAAATGATTGTGGAAACACCTTTATGCACAAATATTGATTTTATAACCATCATACCAAAGTAAACATGGGAGTCGCGATGATATGGTGTGTGATCCTCCCACTACGACTCGGGAAACCATGCACTTTATTGCAGTGTTTATTCGGCTACAGATGAAATAACTTATGAACTTCACCGGGTGGTGAAAGTGCACAGTGATCTTGATGCTCCTTTCCAAGAAATATTGAGTGTCTGATCCTGGTGACATGATGATCGATACTTGCAGATTTTAGAATATTCACGTGATAATATGTCGCCATTTCGATAGAAACCTAGCTAGTGTTATAAAAAAGTTAGCTCCAAATCAAATGTCAGGTACTCTATTTTTTGAATATTAAATGAATCCTCTAAATTAAATTAAATGACTTCCCAATTTGTGTGCAGTCATTTAGCTTAATTACTCAGATCAAATTATATTTCAACAAAATAATGTTTCAGGAATGCTAATCTCATCTGTTTCTAACTACAGAAAGGATTTCAGAACAATCTGAGGATGGTAGGTGTCATGTAAAGGGAAGGAATAAGAATATGTACATGTAAATAAATATATGGCTGAGCGGAATAGGTGAGATGCAATAGATGGTATGAAATACAGTATATACATATGAGATGAGTAATGTAAGATATGTAAACATTATTAAAGTGGCATTATGTAAAGTGGCTAGTGATCCATTTCTATAAGTGGCCAATGATTTGAGTCTGTATGTAGGCAGCAGCCTCTCTGTGTTAGTGATGGCTGTTTAACAGTCAATGGCCTTGAGATATAAGCTGTTTTTTTTGTCTCTCGGTCCCTGCTTTGATGCACCTGTACTGACCTCGACTGGATGGTAGCGGGGTGAACAGGCAGTGGCTCGGTGGTTGTTGTCCTTGATGATCTTTTTGGCCTTCCTGTGACAACGGGTGCTGTAGGTGTCCTGGATGAAAGGTAGTTTGCCCCCGGTGATGCATTGTGCAGACCGCACCACCCTCTGGAGAGCGTTGCTCTTGAGAGCGGTGCAGTTGCCATACCAGGTGGTGGTATGGCCCGACAGGATGCTCTCAATTGTGCATCTGTAAAAGTTTGTGAGGGTTTTAGGTGACAAGCCACATTTCTTCAGCCTCCTGAGGTTGAAGAGGCGCTGCTGTGCCTTCTTCACCACACTGTCTGTGTAGTGGACCATTTCAGTTTGTCTGTGATGTGTACGCCGAGGAACTTAAAACTTTCCTCCTTCTACACAACTGTCCCGTCGATGTGGAAGGGGAGGTGCTCCCTCTGCTGTTCCCTGAAGTTCACAATCATCTCCATAGTTGACGTTAAGTGAGAGGTTGTTTTCCTGACACCACACTCCGAGTGCCCTCATCTCCTCCCTGTAGGCTGTCTCGTCGTTGTTGGTAATCAAGCCCACTACCCTTGTGTCGCCTGCAAACTTGATGATTGAGTTGGAGGCGTGCATGGCCACGCAGTAATGGGTGAACAGAGAGTACAGGAGGGGGCTGTCGACACCATTGAATCGGCATTTCGGTGTTTACCTAGGCCTAAATCGTCTCATGTATAAGCAAGAAAATGGGGGGGAAATTGAAACTGCAACATAGTCGCTCACACATTTCATTCCATGTGTAGGGTATCGTGTTCATCATGCAAAAACATTGGCTCTACCTTGCATTATTCATGTCAAATGCTACTCTGTGAGTTGCAGGTTCACCTTTGGAAGCGTGTATGGGAAGCAGGCTATAGAGGAAGGATGTTAGAGAGATCCTCTCTTCCTCTGGAACAATTAGGCTAAATGTACAGCTGAAGTCAGAAGTTTACATACACTTAGGTTGGAGTCATTGAAACTCATTTTTCAACCACTCCACAAATTTCTTGTGAACAAACTATAGTTTTGGCAAGTCAGTTAGGACATCTACAAGTCATTTTTCCAACAATTTTTTACAGACAGATTATTTCACGTATAACTCACTGTATCACAATTCCAGTGGGTCAGAAGTTTACATAGACTAAGTTGACTGTGCCTTTAAACACCTTGGAAAATTTCAGAAAATGATGTCATGGCTTAAGAAGCTTCGGATAGGCTATTGACATTATTTGAGTCAATTGGTAGTGTACCTGTGGATGTAAATCAAGGCCTACCTTCAAAATCAGTGCCTCTTTGCTTGACATCATGGGAAAATCAAAAGAAATCAGCCAAGACCTCAGAATAACAATTGTAGACCTCCACCAGTCTGGTTCACCCTTGGGAAGCATCATGTTGTGAGGGTGCTTTGCTGCCGGAGGGACTGGTGCACTTCACAAAATACATGGCATGAGGGAGGAAAAGTATGTGGATATATTGAAGCAACATCTCAAGACATCAGTCAGGAAGTTAAAGCTTGGTCGCAAATGGGTCTTCCAAATGGACAATGACCCCAAGCATTCTTCCAAAGTTGTGGCAAAATGGCTTAAGGACAACAAAGTCAAGGTATTGGAGTGGCCATCACAAAGCCCTGACTTAACATGCCCTAACATTTGTGGGCAGAACTGGAAAAGCGTGTGCGAGCAAGGAGGCCTACAAACCTGACTCAGTTACACCAGTTCTGTCAGGTGAGTTTTGACCCATTCATCCTAACTTATTGTGGGAAGCTTGTGGATGTCTACCGAAACGTTTGACCCAAGTTAAACAATTTAAAGGCAACACTACCAAATACTAATTGAGTGTATGTAAACTTCTGACCCACTGGGAATGTGATGAAAGAAATAAAAGCTGAAATAATTCATTCTCTCTGCTATTATTCTGACATTTCACATCCTTAAAATAAATTGGTGATCCTAACTGACCTAAAACAGGGAATTTTTGCTGGGATTAAATGTCTGGAATTGTGAAAAACTGAGTTTAAATGTATTTGGCTAAGGTGTATGTAAACTTCTGACTTAAACTGTATTCGTTCATATGTTCTTTCTCGTCTCTCACTCCCATTATCTTAAACCTCCTTTTCCTCCGCTCACTTCTATTCCCACTTGCACCATAACTCCCCACGTTTCCTCTGTTGCTGTGGCACTACCCATGTGCACACTGAGGTGAACACAGGCCATTCTATTTTTAGAAACGGGGGAGTAGGGTAACAGCAATTATCCACTTCCCTAAAGTGAATGTAATCAGCGGGAGCATGGAGCGGCACATCTCAGTTTATGGAGGGTGACTTCGGCTGAGCACACTCTGTCCATGCAGTGCATCTATCTCCCCTAGGGTGCCTCATGACTGCCTCAGCCTATCACAAGATGATAAAATACTTCCTCCGGTACATAAACGATAGGACTACCACTCAGAGTTGGCATGCACAGAGTGCCACTGACCACACACCACTCCAAAGCCACTCTACAGAATGTAACGGTTTGTCTTGGATTTCCTGATGTGGTCTTGTGTCCTTCTTGGTCAAAGATAAGAGAGCTTAGATGAGTACAATGTTGTGGAGGCATATCTCCCATCTATTTCAGTCACAGACAAGGAGATCAAGAAAGGAAGCTATATGAGAGTGCAGCAAAGATGGTATTTAGATAGATAGTTTAAGGACAATGGCAACAATCCACATAGACAATATCCCTCCATGGTCTACTACTTGAGGTTTTAAGCAATAAAGAAATAGCCGCAGGTGTGCCCATCCACTGTACGATTTAATACAGGGGAACGACACTGAGGCGTGTTGGCATTCTTTCTAACCTGTAAAGCCCCGTGTGGTGAAAACATTGTTTCTCGGCTACCACCAAATGCAGAGTAAACTGAACATATGAATTGTTTCCTGTTGACAACATCATATGTTCTTCTAGTCCCTTCTATTTCCCATTAAATAGCTGAGGCTATGTAACAGCACAATTCACACAGTCGGCCTACATGTGGATTGTAACTGAAAGCAACAGCGACAAGGCAAACCACCACTTTCCACTTGGACAAATTTAAACCGCCACACGATTTAACTGGTCATAGCGGCTCGTGTTTTACAATAAGCCACTGTAAATGACGCCGTTATCGGTGCTCTTTTTATGTGACGGCGGGTTGTGCCAATGTCACGTCGGCTCAATAGCCATCCATCACTACTGTTACCACGATCAATAGGTTGACTGCAGCGTCGAACTGGGTTGCAGGGAGGGCCAGTCACTCCCCCTCTGCATTCAAACATCCCCGTATTGATTCAGGTTTCTATAGAGACTCAGACAGCTGGAGTGCTGTTTGTTTTGTTAGCCGGAATAGTCTATCCATGAACTGTGAGTGCTCTCAGGCATCGGCCCAGCCTTGAGAATTACCCAACACAGTTCCACCGGAGACAGTCAGACAGTCAGTCAGACCAGCACTGTGTTATACTGTCGCCCTCACAACAAACAGCTGGACCTGGCGAGAATAGGTGAAGGGACACTAAAGCTGCACGTGACCGTTTGTGTCTTGTCTGTTTGGCTTGCTGTGGCAGTCTGTCCTATTTTTTACACGGGTCATGATGGTGCTTCGTCCTCGTCTGCCTTTGATTTCCACGTGTGCAGAAAGGGGACACGCTCCTCATGCATGTTTATCCAAGTTCTTCTACCCTACCGTCTCTGTGAGGTCCTGAGCTGTCGGCGAGTGGTTTTTGGAACTAAAGTTTTTTTTTAAAGGCCTCTATTTGCAGGTCTGTAGGGCCAGAGCTGAAAGCTCTCCCAACTGCTGTGAAGCAAAGAAAACTTTATCAGTGTCTGGCTAAGCCCAACAACAAACAGGGCGGTGTATACCTCTGAACTACAGAGCCAGTGAGTCACTGATAGCCCCCGGTGGGGCTAAATCTGCTGGAGCATGATGGGAAATGGGGACAGGGGCCAAGGTACTACTGCCGATGTCTGGCACAGTGTCGAGGGCGACAGAAGTGGCTTTTGTGTAGGATGACGAATGAATTTTCCTCCACCGGCTGTGCGACGCCGGGATGCTTACAGTACTTTCCACTGGTTCAGGATGCGTGATCCAACTGCTGCCACCAGTGAGCAGAGGAAATAGGATAGACTAGTCTTTGTATGTGTGCTCTCAGGTTTGTCGAGCATGGTTTTGGCAGTGACAAAGTGTGACACACAGGTTGTGTACTGTAGGTCAGTTAGCCTAAATGCAAACTGTTATGTTGAAGTAGACATTTTTTGTGTGTGTTTCAAAGAGGCCATGTTTAGCCCAAGTGAGCGTTTGATAGTTCTTCACGGGGAGCGCGGGTCAGTGTGTTCAGAAGCGTCACGGTGTAATTCAGTGTGCCGTCTTCTTGATCTCGGGAGATGCGTTTTGATATATGTTAGCACAGCACATTCCATGCTGCGTGTGCATCTTAATGTGTTAGCAGCAGGGGAAGGCTCCTTGAGCCGCGCGACCACTCAGTGCCGGTGGTTGTCCTTGTGCTTTTGTCTCAGCATCCCGTGACTCCTACAGTGGGCTGCAGGGCTCCAAATGTATCGTCATTCGTTTAACACAGACATCAGACAGAAATCTGGAGGCTAGCAATCTGTAATGGCTTATAGGCCTAACCTTAGATCCCTGATAATGTCATGTTGAGGCTATTTGACATGTTGTTAGTTGACACATACTGTATTTACAATATATTGTGGGATTTCCAGAGTGCAGCCAACATACACATTTTCTCTCAGTGTGGTGACTTAGTCTCGTTTCGACTAGTCTTGATGCCAGTATGATGTTACACTTGTTCAGCCTTCTCCTCTCCAAGCAAATGTTTGGTGCCAGGGCAGTAACTTACTTCATCAGACACTACTCATCTCTGACTGTTTCTCAGCTGGACTGTTATGAATCCTCTGTCTCAGAGTATTATTATACCTCTCGTTCTTTTAGAATGTGGTGAACTTCGTAGACGACAGCTTCCCCCCTGGTCCGTGTTCCGTGGGCTTCCCCGAGGGTGACAGCGTACAGCAGCGAATCAAAAAGTGGCTCCGCCCCCACGAGATCAACTGCAACAACTTCAAGGACCGGGGCGTCAAATGGTCCGTCTTCCGCACCCCGCGGCCTTCGGACATCCTGCAAGGCCTGCTGGGAAACTGTTGGTGAGTTGTCGTCACTGAACGTGTGCAGTGTCGTAGTATCTGTAGCTCAGCTATGTGTGCGTGTGTCCGCGTGCATGTGACCGCGTGGGTACCAAACTGTGTACAATCTACCTTAAGCAGCGCGTGTTCATGCTTGTGTGTCTGTGGCTTTTGTGTAGAAATGTATCCACGTTCAGTGTGCCTGCTGTGCTTCTTAGACACAGTGTTTGTCTCCGTCCTCTCTGGACTATTCCTAATGTGTTTCTGAAGAATAAACCAACTCCACTCTGCATATGAGAGGGGATCTCTTATCGCTTGTCTTAAAGGTCAGGGGGAATAACAGCACATTGGTGGCCAGTGTAGTTTATCATTGAGCAGTGACTATAGATGTACTCTCTGGGCCTAAAGAAGATAGAAGGTGGGAGGGGGGGACAGGTAGAGAGGGAAAGGGGGTGTTTAACCATCTAGAGTCTAAGCTGGGGGGGGGGGGTTGTTTTAAGATGGGCATACCAAGGATCATTTGAATAAACATTTCATTTTTTGGGGATGAGACATTGAATTTGGCTTTATGGCTATTAAAAAATCTAAGATAAGTTTGTTCTGAAGTGTCTGCCCTATATCTGAGATACAGTATAAGGAAGATAAGGAAACAGTTTTTTTGTTTGTTTTGCATGTATTTATCCCCTTATTTTAAGCCCAAACTATCTCCATAAATACTTCCATAATTTTTTATAAATTGGTACCGGGAACCTTCAGGTGAGTCTTGTGCCCTAGTGAAAAACGGAGAGCATCGTGTTCATGAGAGTCTCAGCGAGAGTGGTCACAATAGTTTGTAGGCTACACCGTTCGGATGCTACAGACATTTTTGTGAGAAGACCGAATTTGGGGATGTGTCATTGTCTGACAAACACCCGTCTAGCTCTGCCACCTATAAGCAGAAGGGTGCTATATCGGCGGATGCCGTGGACTGAGACGCAGCCAATGCAAAAAAAAACACATCTATATCAAATCAAAGTTTATTTGTCACGTGCACTGAATACAACAGGTGTAGACCTTACAGTGAAATGCTTACTTACCTTTTTTGCACTATTGGTTAGAGCCTGTATTAGATGAACAATAGGTAAGTATAGAAATAAAAGCAACAGTAAAGAGACAGTGGAGAAATAACAACAGCGAAGCTATATACAGTAGAGAGGCTCTATAGTCTATACAGTAGAGAGGCTCTATACAGTAGAGAGGCTATATACAGTAGAGAGGCTATATACAGTAGAGAGGTTATATACAGTAGAGAGGCTATATACAGTAGAGAGGCTATATACAGTAGAGAGGCTATATACAGTAGAGAGGCTATATACAGTAGAGGCTATATACAGTAGAGAGGTTATATACAGTAGAGAGGCTATATACAGGCACCTGTTAGTCTGATAGAGGTAGTATGTACATTCATGTATAGTGAAAGTGACTATGCATATATGATAAACTGAGACTAGCAGCAACGTAAAAGAGGGGTTGGGGGGAGCACACAATGCAGATAGTCCGGGTAGCCATTTGATTTCCTGTATGTGTAAACTAACAATTTGATTACCTGGGTAAAAACTGTTGAGAAGCCTTTTTGTCCTAGTCTTGGCACTCCGGTACCGCTTGCCATGTGGTAGTAGAGAGAACAGTCTATGACTGGGGTGGCTGCAGTCTTTGACAATTTTTAGGGCCTTCCTCTGACACAACTTGATGTAGAGGTCCTGAATGGCAGGCAGCTTAGCCCCAGTGATGTACTGGGCCGTACGCACTACCCTCAATAGTACCTTGTGGTCGGAGGCTGAGCAATTGCCGTACCAGGCAGTTACGCAACCAGTCAGGATGCTCTCGATGTTGCAGCTGTAGAACCTTTTGAGGATCTCAGGACCCATGCAAAATCTTTTTAGTTTCCTGAGGGGGAATAGGCTTTGTCGTGCCCTCTTCACGACTGTCTTGGTGTGTTTGGACAATTCTAGTTTGTTGGTGATGTGGACACCAAGGAACTTGAAGCTCTCACCTGCTCCACTACAGCCCCATCGATGAGAATGTGGACGTGCTCGGTCCTCCTTTTCCTGTAGTCCACAATCATCTCCTTAGTCTTGGTTACGTTGAGGGATAGGTTGTTATTGTGGCATCACATGGCCAGGTCTCTGACCTCCTCCCTATAGGCTGTCTCGTCGTTGTCTGTGATCAGGCCTACCACCGTTGTGTCGTCTGCAAACTTAATGATGCTGTTGGAGTCGTGCCTGGCCATGCAGTTGTGGGTGAACAGGAGGGGACTGAGCATGCAACCCTAGTGGGCTCCAATGTTGAGGGTCAGCATGGCAGATGTGTTGCAACCTACCCTCACCAACTGGGGGCGGCCCGTCAGGAAGTCCAGGATCCAGTTGCAGAGGGAGGTGTTTAGTCTCACAATCCTTAGTTTAGTGATGTTTGAGGGTACTATAGTATTGAACGCTGATCTGTAGTCAATGAATAGCATTCTCACATAGATGTTCCTTTTGTCCAGGTGGGAAAGGGCAGTGTGGAGTGCAATAGAGATGGCATCATCTGTGGATTTGTTTGGGCGGTATGCAAATTGGAGTGGGTCTAAGGTTTCTGGGATAATGGTGTTGATGTGAGCCATGACCAGCCTTTCAAAGCACTTCATGGCTACGGGCTGTAGTCATTTAGGCAGGTTGCCTTTGTGTTCTTGGGGACAGGGACTATGGTGGTCTGCTTGAAACATGTTGGTGTTACAGACTCAATTAGGGACATGTTGACAATGTCAGTGAAGACACCTGCCAGTTTGTCAGCACATACCCAGAGCATACGTCCTGGTAATCCGTCTGCCCCCACAGCCTTGCGAATGTTGACCTGTTTAAAGGTCTTACTCATGTCGGCTACGGAGAGCGTGATCACACAGTTGTCCGGAACAGCTGGTGTTCTCATGCATGCCTCAGTGTTGCTTGCCTCAAAGCGAACATAGAAATGATTGAGCTCGTCTGGTTTGTGTCACTGGGTAGCTCGCGGCTGTCCTTCCCTTTGTAGTCTGAAATAGTTTGTAAGATCTGCCACATAAGACCAGCGTCGGAGCCGGTGTAGTATGATTCAATCTTAGCCCTGTATTGACGCTTTGCCTGTTTGATGGTTTGTCGCAGCGCATAGCAGCATTTCTTATAAGCTTCCGGGCTAGAGTCCCGTACCTTGAGTGCGGCAGCTCTACCCTTTAGCTCAGTGCGAATGTTGCCTGTAATCCATGGCTTCTGGTTGGGGTATGTATGTGCAGTCACTGTGGGGACGACGTCCTCGATGCACTTATTGATAAAGCCAGTGACTGATGTGGTGTATTCCTCAATGCCATTGGAAGAATTCCGGAACATTTTCCAGTCTGTGACAGCAAAACAGTCCTTCAGCATCTGCTTCACCTGACTACTTTTTTATAGACCGAGTCACTGTTGCTACCTGCTTGCATTTTTGCTTGTAAGCAGGAATGAGGAGGATAGAGTTGTGGTCGGATTTACCAAATGGAGGGCGAGGTAGAGCTTTGTACGCGTCTCTGTGTGTGGAGTACAGGTGATCTAGAAATGTTTTCCCTCTGGTTGCACATTTAACATGTTGATATACATTTGGTAGGACTGATTTAAGTTTCCCTGCATTAAAGTCTCTGGCCACTAGGAGCACCGCCTCTGGGTGAGTGGTTTCCTGTTTGCTTATCTCCTTATACAGCTGACTGAGTGTGGCCTTAGTGCCAGCATCTGTCTGTGGTGGTAAATAAACAGCCACGAAAAGTATAGCTGAAAACTCTCTAGGCAAATAGTGTGGCCTGCAATTTATCACAATATACTCTACTTCAGGTGAGCAAAGTCTAGAGACTTCCTAACATTTCGTGCACCATCTGTTTACAAATATGCACAGACCGCCCCCCTGCTCTTACCGGAGTGTGCTGTTCTATCTTGCCGGTACAGCATATATCCCGCTAGCTGAATATACATGTCATCATTCAGCCACGATTCCGTGAAACATAAGATATTACAGTTTTTGATGTCCCGTTGGTAGGATATTCATGATCGTACCTCGTCTAGTTTATTGTCCAATGATTGCACGTTGGCGAGTAATATTGACGGTAACGGCAGCTTTCCCCGTATTATGTTAATTAGATTTCCGCGGGGCACGACCATTGTAGGCCAAGGTTTAAGAGAGAGAGAGAGAGAGATAGGGACAGAGAGAATAAACCAAGAAAGAACTGGGGAGAGAAAGAAAGAAAGTGAGAGGGGAGGAGTGAGGCGGCCAGATGTACTGATACATCACCTGACTGGGGGATTATTCAGAGGAATGTAGATCTGGACACAGACAGTTTTCTCCATGTACTTGTTTTGGGTGTCCTTGGGCCTTGTAGTCATCCCTATACACACACACACACACGCACGCTTATCAAAAATAACCCTCCCCAGAGCCCCCTCCACACACCCTTTCTCTCTCACGACAGGAGGTAAACCAATTCCCATCCTGAATCACACCCCAGTCACATTTGCAGTCCACGTTACACATCCCCAGCCACGCAACCATGTCCAATCACATTTCCCCTCTCTCGCTCGCCCTTGAGTGGCCGGAGAAGCTAGAAACATGAACCGTCATTGTCCGGCGTTCCATCGCTGCGACCAAAGTAATTGGATTTAGATTTTATTATTTTTTAAATCTGATTTGCATTGATTTGATTTACATGGGGATGGCCCTGCTTGCACTAGCGCCGGAGCAGACTGGGGGATTGAGTTATTATTGAAAACGTCTCGTTGAGAGGATACTAGAAAATCATCCAGAACCTCTCTCTCGAGACAGATTCTCTATCTCGAGAACACACAAACGATTGCATGCATGCTCACACACACACACACACATTCTCACACAAACATCTCAGGTCATGTGGCCAGGTGCTTGTTCAGTAAGGTGTTGAGTAAGGCCTCAAATAAAATGGAGCTTTGCACTAGGAAGGAGAGATTTGCAAAGAGATTGTCAGCTTCCCCAAACCTCCATCTAGAGCAGGCAATTATTTTCCATGGAGGGCCACATTAGAATATATTTTTGCCATCGCGTGCCAGAATGATATTACAGGGTTATACATCATGTGTACGACTGTGTTGACAGATATATTTACTGTAAATCACATCCAGATATGCCACTTATTTTACTTGTTTAACATGCACAGAAATAAACCACATCCATGTTCTCCTTTTGGTAGGTATTTTCATTATTAAACATGCAATGAACTACATGGAGGGAAAGGTACACTCTGCATTCAGCACCATGGACAGAACTCTTGTTAACGGGTATGCACAAAACCACAAGAGAGAGAGCTCAACATTACATTTAAACTACTCAATCAGTGTGAGGAGTGACATCTCTGATGGGCATTGACAAGAGTAGTGAAGTCAGGTATGGTTTCTGACGTCGCTATGCGCAGGATTACTGAGAGGTGAGAGTCAGTAAGAGAGGATCTGTGCCTTGACTTGTTATATTTCATCACTGAACATGTCAGTTCACATACATAGGTTGACCCAAACAGTACAAACATATTCTGAGCATGAAAATGTTGTCCATCGAGAGATGCATAGAACCTCGTCAGTGACATCGTTTTGAATAGTTCTCCAATCACTGCATCAGACTGAAGATGGATAAGCTCCAGTTGCAGGTCAGTGGGAGCGTTATCCACATTGAAGGTGAAAGGAGAGGAAACCAACAGCATGTCATTTTCTAACACTCTGAAATCCTCAAAACGATGAGAAAACTCACCGTTCAAAGCACGCAGCAGCGATGTATACTTCTCCCGCTGGTCATCTGATAGGGAACAGACTAGTAGTGTCATCTGATAGGGAACAGACTAGTAGTGTCATCTGATAGGGAACAGACTAGTAGTGTCATCTGATAGGGAACAGACTAGTAGTGTCATCTGATAGGGAACAGACTAGTAGTGTCATCTGATAGGGAACAGACTAGTAGTGTCATCTGATAGGGAACAGACTAGTAGTGTCATCTGATAGGGAACAGACTAGTAGTGTCATCTGATAGGGAACAGACTAGTAGTGTCATCTGATAGGGAACAGACTAGTAGTGTCATCTGATAGGGAACAGACTAGTAGTGTCATCTGATAGGGAACAGACTAGTAGTGTCATCTGATAGGGAACAGACTAGTAGTGTCATCTGATAGGGAACAGACTAGTAGTGTCATCTGATAGGGAACAGACTAGTAGTGTCATCTGATAGGAAACAGACTAGTAGTGTCTGAAGGTGGGTGAGATTGTCGTCATCTGATAGGGAACAGACTAGTAGTGTCTGAAGGTGGGTGAGATTGTCGTCATCTGATAGGGAACAGACTAGTAGTGTCAGAAGGTGGGTGAGATTGTCGTCATCTGATAGGGAACAGACTAGTAGTGTCATCTGATAGGGAACAGACTAGTAGTGTCATCTGATAGGGAACAGACTAGTAGTGTCATCTGATAGGGAACAGACTAGTAGTGTCATCTGATAGGGAACAGACTAGTAGTGTCATCTGATAGGGAACAGACTAGTAGTGTCATCTGATAGGGAACAGACTAGTAGTGTCATCTGATAGGGAACAGACTAGTAGTGTCATCTGATAGGGAACAGACTAGTAGTGTCATCTGATAGGGAACAGACTAGTAGTGTCATCTGATAGGGAACAGACTAGTAGTGTCTGAAGGTGGGTGAGATTGTCGTCATCTGATAGGGAACAGACTAGTAGTGTCTGAAGGTGGGTGAGATTGTCGTCATCTGATAGGGAACAGACTAGTAGTTTTGGGAAGGTAGGTGAGATCGTTGGCTTCTACTTGGCGGGTCAGGAGGAGTAATTTTCCCTTGAAGGCTTTGACAAGTCTGAACATCTGATGTGCAAAAAGGCCCTTCCCTTGTAGTTTGGAATTCAGTTCATTCATGAGGGCCATGATATCTATGGTGACGGCAAAATCAGCCAACCATTCTTTATCTTGCAGTTGAGGGAAATCCACATATTTTCCTTTCATTTGCAAAAATTCAGGAATGTCCGACTTCAGGTCCCACACCTTTTTAAGCACCTTCTCCAAACTCGGCCATCTCACGTGTGTGTGGTAGGGGAGATCTGCATGACCCGACTCTGTCTCTTCCAACAGTGAGACAAACTGTCTGTGGTTTAAAGATTTTGCTCTTATGAAGTTTACCACTTTAGTGACTGTATCCACAACATATTCAGAACATATTTACAGATCACCTCTTTTAGCTACTTGATCTTGTATCCTTTTCAAAAGGCCAATGTTTTTTCCCTGTCCAAGTTTGGGCACCGATCAGTGGTCACACTGGATAACTTTTCAAAACTCAGTCCCAGCTTTGCCACACAGTTATTAACCTCCTCCAATAAATTGTTCCCTGTGGTTGTGCTCTTCATTGACTGCACTGAAGCCAGCTCCGCTGTCATTTCAAAGTCTGGGGTTGTGCCTCGTAAGAATATCAACAACTGCACCGAGTCAGGTGCATCACTGCTCTCAACCAGGGCCAAGGAGAAATAGGTGAAATCCTTTACCTTGTCTTTCAACTGTTGTTCCATATTCTCTGCGATGTCCTCAACACGCAGTGTCACTGTTCATCTTGACAGGGAAACATTTTCAAACAGCTCTTTCTTGCTGGGGCAAAGTATTGCTGCAGAGTCTATTAAACATATCTTTAATGAATTCGCCCTCAGCGAATGGCTTGCTATGCTTAGCAATTTTGTGGGACAGCACATAGCTAGCTCTAGCAATTCTGTTGTTTGCTGAATGCAGTTTTGTTAAAAGTCCTTGCTGCTTTTGCAGCTGAGAAAGCAACTCTTTCGATGCACTTGCCCTCTGCTCAGAAGACATATTCCTATATTTCTGCATGCTTCGTCTGGAAGTGTCGGGACAAAACAGCGATGCTCACTACGCACACAAAGCACACAGCTTTCCCTGATACCTCAATAAATAAATGTTTGGATGTCCACTCTAGCTGGAACACCCTACATTCATTGTCTACTTTCCTTTTCTTTGAAATCTTTGAAAAACAAATGTTTGCACTATTTCTAGCTATCTACTATTTGTAACTGTGACGTGCGTGTTCAGCCTGTCAGTCACTGTCTGTCCTCGTGCTGTTGTCATTTACGTGCCTTCAAATAAATGTCCCACAAGCGGTAGGCGTTAAATCATTACACAAAGGCGAGTATTCATAACAAATACGTTTTTTTTTTACTTTACTCTCCCAAATTCTTTGTGACCTGAGCTCGATTCCGCGGGCCGCATTGAATCAGGTCGCTGGCGGGCCGGCCTTTGCCCAGGCCTTTGCTCTAGAGTCTGCTTCCTCAGAATGTTGTCCTCCGACATGTCGTTTTTTTCTGGCTGTTGTCGCCTCCACTTACAGTTGCTGTTACGTTCACCATCAGTACCACATGACTCGACCATAACAGGTCAGTGGTTCTGTCACAAGGTATGACCAGCTTACCTCCACTACAAGCTATAGAAGGAGAAATATTGGAGTTTTGGTGCAGCCGACTAGTGCTTTTGAACATAGATTCGATTTATAATAGCGGAAAAAATTATATTGCAATACTGTATAGATTTTTTCCTCCCATCACCTAAGTTAATTGACTGTCTATCTTATTGCCCGCCCTGTAGGTTCCTTAGTGCGTTGGCGGTGCTGGCAGAGCGTCCAGAGCTGGTGGAGAGGGTGATGATCACCAGGGGCATCTGCCAGGAGGGGGCTTACCAGGTCAGGCTGTGTAAGGATGGTACCTGGATAACCGTCCTAGTGGACGACATGCTGCCCTGCGACGAGTATGGATACCTGCTCTTCTCCCAGGTGAGGTGGGGGGGATACACCACACACACACACACACACACACACACACACACACACACACACACACACACACACACACACACACACACACACACACACACACACACACACACACACACACACACACACACACACACACACACACACACACATGGTCCTTCTGTAGCTCAGTTGGTAGAGCATGGCGCTTGTAACGCCAGGGTAGTGGGTTCGATCCCCGGGACCACCCATACGTAGAATGTATGCACACATGACTGTAAGTCGCTTTGGATAAAAGCGTCTGCTAAATGGCATATATTATTATATTATATATTACGTGTATGGATATAGTATGCACGCAGACACACTGTGTACACACACATAACGATATCTAGTCGAGCACTCACTCTCTGTCTCTATCAAACTCGCACACACACACACAAACAAATGATCATGCAGTGAATTGTCATGCAGTGACTATAGCAACCTAATAGTTTTATGGTTGAGTGAAAACACACACACACAGATTTTCAAACACTGTCATTAGTCATACACACGCACACTGTTATGCAGTGAATATAGCAACCTGATATTCCAACTGGTGAGTAAACACACACGCACACACTCATTCAATTCATTCCAAGGTTTTAAATATCAGCTGTGGTGGAGCCAGAGGTTCTCAGAAATGTCAGAGGAAATAAAGAGGGGAAACCCTACCTCTTCATAGAGTATCTTAAATAATCCCACGTCACCCCCCTCGTAAACTAACACTCGCACTTTACTTTTTTACCCCTTACTCGCTCTGACTTTGCTGATAGTACATAATTATTTCTACAATAAAGTAGCTACGCTACCGTTCAAAAGTTTGGGGTCACTAAGAAAGGTCCTTGTTTTTGAAAGAAAAGCACATTTTTCATCCATTAAAATAACATCAAGTTGATAAGAAATACAGTGTAGACATTGTTAATGTTGTAAATGACTATTGCAACTGGAAACGGCAATGGAATATCTACATAGGCATTTTATTGCTTCTTTAATCAGTTTTATTGCTTCTTTAATCAGAACAACAGTCTTCAGCTGTGCTAATATAATTGCAAAATGGTTTTGTAAAGATCAATTAGCCTTTTAAAATTATAAACTTGGATTAGCTAACCACAACGTGCCATGGGAACACAGGAGTGATGGTTGCTGATAATGGGCCTCTGTATGCCTATGTAGATATTTCATTATAAATCATCTGTTTACAGCTACAATAGTCATTTACATCATTAACAATGTCAACACTGTATTTGTGATCCATTTTATGTTATTTTAATGGACAGAAAATGGTGCTTTTCTTTCAAAAACAAGGATATTTCTTGGTGACCCCAAACTTTTGTATGACTGAGCTAGTTGGGACAACCACCTATCAATCTTAAAATGAATGCACTCTGGATAGGAGCGTCTGCTAAATGACTAAAATGTAAATGTAGGGGCACTTAATTAACCACTGAAGGTCTTATTATTGTTATTGGAGTAGATCATTTCTCTCTATTTAATTACATTTCAACAGTTTTTCATGACCTAAGGCTACAGAAATGGAATAGTCCTATGAACTCAATGTTTTCTTCCCTGTATGTTCATTCGTTAAACATACATTTGACCTCTCTCTCTCTCTCTCTCTCTCCCCCTCCCCCTCTCTCTCTCTCTCTCTCTCTCTCTCTCTCAATACTTCCTTCTATCTATCCTTCTCTATCTCCCTCTCTCTTGCTCTCTCTGTTTCTCTCTCCCTCTATCTTCTCTCTCCTTCCGTCTATCCCCTTTCCTTCTGTTCTGTCCCTCCCTTTCTCCATCATGCACTTCCCTCTATCCCCTTCACTACCTTTCTCCATCATGCACTTCCCTCTATCCCCTTTCCTACTGTTCTGTCCCTCCCTTTCTCCATCATGCACTTCCCTCTATCCCCTTTCCTTCTGTTCTGTCCCTCCCTTTCTCCATCATGCACTTCCCTCTATCCCCTTCACTACCTTTCTCCCTCCCTTTCCCCATCATGCACTTCCCTCTATCCCCTTTCCTACTGTTCTGTCCCTCCCTTTCTCCATCATGCACTTCCCTCTATCCCCTTCACTACCTTTCTCCCTCCCTTTCTCCATCATGCACTTCCCTCTATCCCCTTTCCTACTGTTCTGTCCCTCCCTTTCTCCATCATGCACTTCCCTCTATCCCCTTTCCTACTGTTCTGTCCCTCCCTTTCTCCATCATGCACTTCCCTCTGTCCCCTTCACTACCTTTCTCCACCCTCCCTCTATCACCTTCCTTTCTCTATCCTTCCTTCTTTGCCACCTATATCCCCCTCTGCCTTTTACTATCCCTATTTTCTTCTCTTTATCTTTCCTTCTTCCTTTCTCCATCCCCCTTCCCTCCCTCCTCTCTCTCTTCATAGGCCCAGCGTAAGCAACTCTGGGTGGCCCTGATAGAGAAGGCCCTTGCCAAGCTCCACGGCTCCTACTTTGCCCTGCAGGCAGGGCGCGCCATCGAGGGCCTGGCCACACTGACAGGGGCACCGTGCGACTCCCTCATGCTGCAGGTCAGCTCCACCAACCCCCGCGAGGAGCCCATCGACACGGACCTCATCTGGGCCAAGATGCTCAGTTCCAAGGAGGCCGGGTGAGTGGAATAGAGGAGATTTGTCTTTGGAGAAAGTCTCTGAAATGTATCATGATGTGCACAAATGGGACAAGGAAATAAGTAATTACTGCAGTGGCTCATGTGTCTGTGTACCCATATCCATACTCCCCCTCATGCAGAGAAAAATTATGCCGTTTTAAAGCAAATTTCCTGCAATTCTACACATTTTGCAATAGGATGGAGGCAAATTTTTGGATTATCAATGACACTACACATCCAAGTGTATCTGACCAAATTATGAAAGATAAGCATTGTACTGAGAGAAATTGATGATAAAAAGATTGTCAGGGCAGTTTTGTTAGATTTAGTCTGCTGGAACTTAGATCATAGACTTAGATCGTAGTCTGCTACTGGAAAAAACGTATGTATTATGGCTTTACACCCTCTGCTATTTTGTGAATAAAGAGTTACCTGTCTAACAGAACACATGGAGTGTTTTTTAATGGAAGCCTCTCCAACATAATCCAGGTAGAATCAGGAATACCCCAGGGCAGCTGTCTAGGCCCCTTACCTTTTTCAATCTTTACTAATGACATGCCACTGGCTTTGAGTAAAGCCAGTGTGTCTATGTGTGCAGATGACTCAACACTACACGTCAGCTTCTACAGCGACTGAAATGACTGCCATGGGTGGGAAAAAATAAGTTAGTCCTAAATATTTCCAAAACAAACTATGGCTCGGACACCCATGCACCACAGAAAATGTAGGTACAGACACGCATACGCACACGACTGCTAGAACACGCATTCTATACCCACGTACTTTGTAAAATTGTTGTGTGGTGGTATTATACATTTTGTATTGTAGATATATAGTGGTGTAATAATGTTATATAATGTACTGTTTTATATTTTGTTTTATATGTAATTTATATGTAATGTAAGTGCCTTAATGTGTTTGGACCCCAGGAAGAGTAACTGCTGCCTTGGCGACAGCTAATGGATCCCTAATAAATATGAATTAAAATACAATGGGCCCCATGCCGGTCGGTGTCTTATTGGTCCGCGTGCCTATAAAAGAGTTGCCCATCCCTGGTCTCGGTCAATATCAAATCATTCAATTGAAAAGACGTGAAGAGGCTTATTGAATGGGCCCTGATTAAGCTTACTCCTTGACTAACAAGCATGTTCAATGGAGAATACTTTTTTAGTCCAAGAGTAGGCTTACATCTGGGTCCACTTTGGCCCCAAGTTTAAGGTGATGGAAATGGACTCTAACTTATTCTGATGCGTCTCTATCTATGTCGTGTGTGTGGTGGGTAGGTTTCTGATGGGGGCATCGTGCGGAGGAGGGAACATGAAGGTGGATGATGTGGTGTATGAGTCGTTGGGCCTCCGCCCTCGCCATGCCTACTCTATCCTGGACGTACGGGACGTGCAGAGCTACAGGTGAGAGCTGATTGGGTTATTAGTGGGACAGGGTGTGGCTAATTGGTCACAAGTGATAAGGGGGTGGGGCTAATATGTTATTGTTGAAAAGGGCCATGTATCTTTCTTTTTCTGAAATCCCGTCATTGTTGTCCTTTTAGGTCTTTACCACGGTTAATTGTAAGAACCCTTTCAAACCCTGATATGAGTCCTTCCCAATTGCATTCATTTTATTTGCTTCAGCTAATGACATGCTCTCTCTCTCCCTCTCAGACTTCTGCGGTTGAGGAACCCGTGGGGTCGCTTCTCGTGGAACGGCAGCTGGTCAGACGAGTGGCCTGATTGGCCGCAGCTCCTCCGCCACGAGCTCATGGCCCACGGCAGCAGCGAGGGCGTCTTCTGGATGGAGTATGGAGACTTCATCAAGTAGGTCCCGTCTTAATGTGCCAATCACCCAAGGACCTAGGACAAGGTCAAGGTTGGGTGACTACGATGTTGGAGACCCATTGGGTGTGCTCTCACTAAAACCAACAAGTGCCATTAACCTCTTGCTCCTACCTGGCACGCAGGCGTCCCATCTAGAGCTCTGGAAATGCAAATGCGCTACGCTAAATGCTAATAGTATTAGTTAAAACTCAAACGTTCATTAAAATACACATGCAGGGTATTGAATTAAAGCTACACTCGTTGTGAATCCAGGCAACAAGTCAGATTTTTAAAATGCTTTTCGGCGAAAGCATGAGAAGCTATTATCTGGTAGCATGTAACACCCCAAAAGACCCGCAGGGGACGTAAACAAAATAATTAGCATAGTCGTCGCTACGCAAACCGCACAAATAAAATATAAAACATTCATTACCTTTGACCATCTTCTTTGTTGGCACTCCTAGATGTCCCATAATCACTATTGGGTCTTTTTTTCTATTAAATCGGTCCATATATAGCCTAGATATCGATCTATGAAGACTGTGTGATAAACGGAAGAAAATAGCATTTCATAACGTAACGTCATTTTTTTTTATTCAAAAAGTCGACGATAAACTTTCACAAAACACTTCGAAATACTTTTGTAATGCAACTTTAGGTATTAGTACACGTTAATAAGCGATAAAATTCATCAGGAGGCGATGTAACTTCTATAGCTTTCGGTCTCGAAAAGATGTCTGGAGAGAGCTCGACCAAAACATCCGGTCGGAGACCGGAGGGAATCGATTCCCTTGATTCAGTTTGACCAAGAATCAAAGCTGAATCAAATGACAAGACTCTAGACATCGTGTGGAAGCTGTAGGCACTGAAACCTCGGCCTCATGTAATTCGGTTCACTTTGAACAATTCCTGGAAGTGGAGCAAGGATATTTATTTCCATTTTCAGTGATCAGATTTTCTTGCACTTTTCGATGAAACGCACGTTCTGTTATAGTCACAGCCGTGATTTAACCAGTCTTATAAACGTCTGAGTGTTTTCTATCCACACATACTAATCATATGCATATACTATATTCCTGGCCTGAGTAGCAGGGCGCTGAAATGTTGCGCGATTTTTAACAGAATGTTCGAAAAAGTAGAGGGTCGACGGAAGAGGTTAACAAGAGTCAATTAGATGGTATTTCAGGTAATGGACTAATTGGTAGTTAATTAGCTGACTCAGCAGATAATCATTTGTGTGTAAGACTTAAACTAAGAGGCACTGACCTTTGCTAGCTTGTTGAGTAGCATGAGTTAAACTTAGTGCCTGGTAGTCCAATAAGTGAATGCTAGGCTGTGAATCAGACTCTGAGAGTGCATTGCAACAAGGATGCACCTCCCTTCCTGACTGTCAGCTTGTTTTCCTTTGTCAATTAAGTGAACGTTGCAAGGTAGGGTACAAGGCCCAATGCTCTGTGCAGTCTGTCTGTCTGCCTGTCTTTGTTAAATTCATCTTCTCCGTCAATTAAATGAGCAATGGAATCTAGAGTCTGTCTGCCGATATACTCTATCTGATAGAAGAGAGAGAGAACCCAGTAACTCTGCTCAGCATCCAGCAAGGTAAACAGTACTTGACAGACAAATAAATGGTAGACAAGCAAGGTGAAGTCCTCGCAGCATTTAACTCAATGAATCCCACCTGGCACAATTTGGACTTCTAACCCCTTTTAAAACACGTTGTACCATTGGATTCGTCTTTGTCTTCTGCATACGTTGGTACCAACCATTCGTCTGTGTGATTAACGGGAGCTGAGGTAGATAAGTGTTTGTGAGACGAGGGCGGATCCCAAAAGGCCCCAGGCTGGGTCTTTTTACAAAAATGTCTGTAGAGTCCGAATAATTTGAGCTAGAAACTATTACAAGCCTTATATGAAAAGCTGAGACTCTCACGAACACGCACATGTAACATGATGCTCACAAGCTACACAAAAGTCATTTGAAGGTAAAGGGTTCTTCAACATCGAAGATAATCGGAAATCCAGGGACATCAAATCAAATGTTATTGGTAACATGCACATATTTAGCGGATGTTATTGTGGGTGTAGCGAAATGCTTGTGTTCCTAGCTCCATAGACTATATAATACTGTAATAAACACACATTGTTTCTGTCACAAACACAACTCTGCACAGTTGTCACTGACTAGTTGGATATTCATTTCCCACTGAGCAAACAGTTTCTGTACTTACAAAATTCATATAAAATTCATTTTTTATCAGGGATTTGCTTTGTCAATAAAACTCATCATTGCAACGGTTCATGTCAAATTGTTTAGTGTTTTACTTGGCCCTGGTCATGAAAAGAAAATGATAAAACATTTAATTGTCTGGCTAAATATACAGTTGAAGTCAGAGGTTTACATACACCTTAGCCAAATACATTTAAACTCAGTTTTTCACAATTCCTGACATTTAATCCAAGTAAGAATTCCCTATATTTGGGATGGAGCGAGTGTTCGCATCGGCACTTCGCTCCCGCGGGTAGTATAACTTTTTCATTACATTTCATTACATTTCATTATATTTCATTATAGCACAACGGTTTGATTTGCCTAATCTTAGCAATTTCTTCTCAGCTAGCTACATAGCCGTCTTTGTATCAAAGATAATTGCGTAATTATCGTATTTCGCCGTCCTAACGTAGTCTTCACTAGCCAGCTAGCTAACGTCCACTGATTAGCTGCACTGGAGAAACTATTACACTCAACTGAACGACTTGATTAGTGTAGTGTTAGCTAGCTACATAGCTGTCTTTGCTGTCTTCGTATCTTCGTATCCAAGATAATTGTGTTGTTTAGGTTTAGAGTGTGTAGTCTTAGAGTGATTATCTTAATTTACCGAGGTTAGCTAGCCAGCTATTCGTCGTCCTTAACGTAGGAGACTCTGCTAGCTAGCCAACGCTAGCCAACGTCTTCTGAATAGAACTCAACAACCCGGTCGCATTCACAGGTAGTATCACATTTTCACTTCATTTCATTACAGTACAACGGTTTGATTTGTTTGATCGTAGCTAGCTACATAGCTAGCTACATAGCCGTCTTTGTATCAAAGATAATTGTGTAGTCTAGAGCGATTTTCTAGGTTAGCTAGCCAGCTATTGTCGTTCTTTTAACGCAACGTAACGTAAACAACACTGCTAGCTAGCCAGCTAGCCCCCGAATAGCAACACTGCAGAAACTATTACACTCAACGGAACGACTTGATTAGTGTAGTGTCAACAACGCACCCACTGCCAGCTAGCCTACTTCAGCAGTACTGTATCATTTTAATCATTTTAGTCAATAAGATTCTTGCTACGTAGCTTAACTTTCTGAACATTCGAGACGTGTAGTCCTCTTGTCATTCCAATCTCCTTTGCATTAGCATAGCCTCTTCTGTAGCCTGTCAACTATGTGTCTGCTTATCCCTGTTCTCTCCTCTCTGCACAGACCATACAAACGCTCCACACCGCGTGGCCGCGGCCACCCTAATCTGGTGGTCCCAGCGCGCACGACCCACGTGGAGTTCCAGGTCTCCGGTAGCCTCTGGAACTGCCAATCTGCAGTCAACAAGGCAGAGTTCATCTCAGCCTATGCCTCCCTAAAGTCCCTCGACTTCTTGGCACTGACGGAAACATGGATCACCACAGACAACACTGCTACTCCTACTGCTCTCTCTTCGTCCGCCCACGTGTTCTCGCACACCCCGAGAGCTTCTGGTCAGCGGGGTGGTGGCACCGGGATCCTCATCTCTCCCAAGTGGTCATTCTCTCTTTCTCCCCTTACCCATCTGTCTATCGCCTCCTTTGAATTCCATGCTGTCACAGTTACCAGCCCTTTCAAGCTTAACATCCTTATCATTTATCGCCCTCCAGGTTCCCTCGGAGAGTTCATCAATGAGCTTGATGCCTTGATAAGCTCCTTTCCTGAGGACGGCTCACCTCTCACAGTTCTGGGCGACTTTAACCTCCCCACGTCTACCTTTGACTCTTTCCTCTCTGCCTCCTTCTTTCCACTCCTCTCCTCTTTTGACCTCACCCTCTCACCTTCCCCCCCTACTCACAAGGCAGGCAATACGCTCGACCTCATCTTTACTAGATGCTGTTCTTCCACTAACCTCATTGCAACTCCCCTCCAAGTCTCCGACCACTACCTTGTATCCTTTTCCCTCTCGCTCTCATCTAACACCTCCCACACTGCCCCTACTCGGATGGTATCGCGCCGTCCCAACCTTCGCTCTCTCTCCCCCGCTACTCTCTCCTCTTCCATCCTATCATCTCTTCCCTCTGCTCAAACCTTCTCCAACCTATCTCCTGATTCTGCCTCCTCAACCCTCCTCTCCCTCTCTGCATCCTTTGACTCTCTATGTCCCCTATCCTCCAGGCCGGCTTGGTCCTCCCCTCCCGCTCCGTGGCTCAATGACTCATTGCGAGCTCACAGAACGGGGCTCCGGGCAGCCGAGCGGAAATGGAGGAAAACTCGCCTCCCTGCGGACCTGGCATCCTTTCACTCCCTCCTCTCTACATTTTCCTCCTCCGTCTCTGCTGCTAAAGCCACTTTCTACCACGCTAAATTCCAAGCATCTGCCTCTAACTCTAGGAAGCTCTTTGCCACCTTCTCCTCCCTCCTGAATCCTCCTCCCCCCCTCCTCCCTCTCTGCAGATGACTTCGTCAACCATTTTGAAAAGAAGGTTGACGACATCCGATCCTCGTTTGCTAAGTCAAACGACACCGCTGGTTCTGCTCACACTGCCCTACCCTGTGCTCTGACCTCTTTCTCCCTCTCTCTCCAGATGAAATCTCGCGTCTTGTGACGGCCGGCCGCCCAACAACCTGCCCGCTTGACCCTATCCCCTCCTCCCTTCTCCAGACCATTTCCGGAGACCTTCTCCCTTACCTCACCTCGCTCATCAACTCATCCCTGACCGCTGGCTACGTCCCTTCCGTCTTCAAGAGAGCGAGAGTTGCACCCCTTCTGAAAAAACCTACACTCGATCCCTCCGATGTCAACAATTACAGACCAGTATCCCTTCTTTCTTTTCTCTCCAAAACTCTTGAACGTGCCGTCCTTGGCCAGCTCTCCCGCTATCTCTCTCTGAATGACCTTCTTGATCCAAATCAGTCAGGTTTCAAGACTAGTCATTCAACTGAGACTGCTCTCCTCTGTATCACGGAGGCGCTCCGCACTGCTAAAGCTAACTCTCTCTCCTCTGCTCTCATCCTTCTAGATCTATCGGCTGCCTTCGATACTGTGAACCATCAGATCCTCCTCTCCACCCTCTCCGAGTTGGGCATCTCCGGCGCGGCCCACGCTTGGATTGCGTCCTACCTGACAGGTCGCTCCTACCAGGTGGCGTGGCGAGAATCTGTCTCCTCACCACGCGCTCTCACCACTGGTGTCCCCCAGGGCTCTGTTCTAGGCCCTCTCCTATTCTCGCTATACACCAAGTCACTTGGCTCTGTCATAACCTCACATGGTCTCTCCTATCATTGCTATGCAGACGACACACAACTAATCTCTCCTTTCCCCCTTCTGATGACCAGGTGGCGAATCGCATCTCTGCATGTCTGGCAGACATATCAGTGTGGATGACGGATCACCACCTCAAGCTGAACCTCGGCAAGACGGAGCTGCTCTTCCTCCCGGGGAAGGACTGCCCGTTCCATGATCTCGCCATCACGGTTGACAACTCCATTGTGTCCTCCTCCCAGAGCGCTAAGAACCTTGGCGTGATCCTGGACAACACCCTGTCGTTCTCAACCAACATCAAGGCGGTGGCCCGTTCCTGTAGGTTCATGCTCTACAACATCCGCAGAGTACGACCCTGCCTCACACAGGAAGCGGCGCAGGTCCTAATCCAGGCACTTGTCATCTCCCGTCTGGATTACTGCAACTCGCTGCTGGCTGGGCTCCCTGCCTGTGCCATTAAACCCCTTCAACTCATCCAGAACGCCGCAGCCCGTCTGGTGTTCAACCTTCCCAAGTTCATGGTGTTTGCCTACGGAGCTGTGAGGGAAACGGCACCTCAGTACCTCCAGGCTCTGATCAGGCCCTACACCCAAACAAGGGCACTGCGTTCATCCACCTCTGGCCTGCTCGCCTCCCTACCACTGAGGAAGTACAGCTCCCACTCAGCCCAGTCAAAACTGTTCGCTGCTCTGGCCCCCCCAATGGTGGAACAAACTCCCTCACGACGCCAGGACAGCGGAGTCAATCACCACCTTCCGGAGACACCTGAAACCCCACATCTTTAAGGAATACCTAGGATAGGATAAGTAATCCCTCTCACCCCCCCCCCCTTTAAGATTTAGATGCACTATTGTAAAGTGACTGTTCCACTGGAGTTCATAAGGTGAATGCACCAATTTGTAAGTCGCTCTGGATAAGAGCGTCTGCTAAATGACTTAAATGTAAATGTAAATGAATAATAGTAGAGAGAATGATTTATTTCAGCTTTTATTTCTTTCATCTCATTCCCATTCACGTTTGTTCATCCTGCTTGGCTGAGAAATCGACAGAAAAATACTAAAACTATAATGCATTAGCATAACGCAACTTTTTCTATTCATGAAAATCGCAAATGAAATGAAATAAATATATTGAAACACAAGCTTAGCCTTTTGTTAACAACACTGTCATCTCAGATATGCTTTTCAACCAAAGCTACACAAGCATTTGTGTAAGAGTATTGATAGCCTAGCATAGCATTAAGCCTAGCATTCAGCAGGCAACATTTTCACAAAAACAAGAAAAGCATTCAAATAAAATCATTTACCGTTGAGGAACTTCGGATGATTTCAATGACGAGACTCTCAGTTAGATAGCAAATGTTTTCCAAATAGATGATTTGTGTTGCCGAAATAGCTCCGTTTTGTTCATCACGTTTGGCTAAGAAAAAGATCGGAAAATGCAGTCACTACAACGCCAAACTTTTTTTCAAATTAGCTCCATAATATCGACAGAAACATGGCAAACGTTGTTTAGAATCAATCCTCAAGGTGTTTTTCACGTATCTATTCGATAATATATCAGTCGTGACAGTTGGTTTCTCATCAGAAGCAAACGGAAAAATACTGCAGCTGGAGATTACGCAATAATTGCAACGGAGGACACCAAGCGACCACCTGGTAGATGTAGTCTCTTATGGTCAATCTTCCAATGATATGCCTACAAATACGTCACAATGCTGTCGACACCTTCGGGAAGCGACAGAAAGCCTAAGCTCATTCGTGGCCCATTCACAGCCATATAAGGAGTCATTGGCATGAGGCGGTTTCAAAAAATTCGGCACTTCCTGATTGGATTTTTATCTGGGTTTCCCCTGTAACATCAGTTCTCTGGCACTCACAGGCAATATCTTTGCAGTTTTGGAAACGTCCAAGTGTTTTCTTTCCAAAGCTGTGAATTATATTGTCTGTGCACGTGCAGCATCTCCCCTCCACGACCCCACACATGACCCAAGTTCACAGACAAAATAAATATTTCTTGTTAACTAATGGAGAAGGCAATCAAAGGCTATATAGGTGCTGCAGATGACAGTCCCCCAGTTCTCTCTTTGCTGAAGACATGAGTGCACGTTTCAGTGTCCAACAGGTCATACATCAGACTTTTTCAGATGTCCAGGAGGAACAAGAGAACAATGATTTAGAAGAGGAGGAGGTATCTCTCCCTATTTTCCTCTTAGTCAGTCATCAGTCTGCTTTTCTTTTTTGTTTTCCCAGATGAAGTGAGGGATGAGAGGGAAGGAGGTGAAAGAGATTCAAATCTCTCCACGTGTGCCCTTGCGCTTCCTTTCAGCTTTGAAACCAGAGAGAGGGATAGACACACACCACCACCCCTCGTCTTACCAGACGTAGCTGTTTTGTCCTGCCGATGCACGAAAATCCAGCCAACTGTATATTATCCGTGTCGTCGTTCAGCCACAACTCAGTGAAACATAAGATACTACAGTTTTTAATGTCAGGTTGGTAGGATAGTCTCGAACAGAGATCGCCCAGTTTATTCTCCAGTGAATGCACGTTTGCCAATAGACGGATGGTAGACTCGGGTTACCCACGCGCCGATGAATTCTCACAAGGGACCCGGATCTACGCCCACTGTACCTCCGACTTTTCTTCATGCGAGTGACGGGGATTTGAGCCTGGTCCGGGAGAAACAGTATATCCTTTGCATCAGACTCATATTTGTCTCGGTTCTGAAATCTAGAAGCTATTTTGGGTCATAAGACACGGTAGCAGCAACATTATGTGCAAACTAAGTTACAAACAAAGCGGGGGGAAAACACAAAATAGCACAATTGGTTAGGAGTCAGCAAAACGTCAACCATCCCCTCTGGCGCCGTTAACAACAGCACAGTTGGTTAGGAGTCAGCAAAACGTCAGCCATCCCCTCTGGCGCCGTTAACAACAGCACAGTTGGTTAGGAGTCAGCAAAACGTCAGCCATCCCCTCTGGCGCCGTTAACAACAGCACAGTTGGTTAGGAGTCAGCAAAATGTCAACCATCCCCTCTGGCGCCGTTAACAACAGCACAGTTGGTTAGGAGTCAGCAAAACGTCAGCCATCCCTTCTGGCGCCGTTAACAACAGCGCAATTGGTTATGAGCCAGCAAAACGTCAGCCATCCCCTCTGGCGCCGTTAACAACAGCGCAATTGGTTATGAGCCAGCAAAACGTCAGCCATCCCCTCTGGCGCCGTTAACAACAGCGCAATTGGTTAGGAGTCAGCAAAACGTCAGCCATCCCCTCTGGCGCCGTTAACAACAGCGCAATTGGTTAGGAGTCAGCAAAACGTCAGCCATCCCCTCTGGCGCCGTTAACAACAGCTCAATTGGTTAGGAGCCAGCAAAACGGCAGCCATCCCCTCTGGCGCCGTTAACAACAGCACAATTGGCTGTTGACGAGTGTGTGCATAAGGTCGTAAGATCACATCCTGGTCAGGATTGAATTGACTCTGTTACACAGTTAGAGATTCTAATCCTGTCTAACAGTGTATTTTCTTGTTTCCCACAGGTACTTTGACTCAGTTGACATCTGTAAGATCCATTCGGATTGGCAGGAGGTGCGGTTGCAGGGCTGTTTCCCCAGCAGAGCCTTTGGTCCTGTTACGGTCACTGCCCTGACCGTGCTGGAGAGGACCGCGCTGGAGTTTGCCCTCTTCCAGGAGGGCAGCAGGTACTCTCGCTCTCTCTTTCTCTACTCTCTCTCTCTCTTTCACAACAGGCACCTGTTGGAATGAAAAATACATATTTTAAACTTCTGAATTTCTACTTCCCTCCATCCTCTAGGCGGTCGGACACAGCAGACAGCCACCTGTTGGACCTGTGTATCATGGTGTTCAGAGCATCGTTTGGCAGTGGCAACAAGTTGACCCTGGGCCGGCTGCTGGCCCACAGCAAGCGGGCCGTTAAGAAGTTTGTGGGCTGTGAAGTGATGCTGGAGCCGGGCGAGTACGCCATGGTGTGCTGCGCCTTTAACCACTGGCAGATGCATATCAGCGGAGTGGGGCTGCCCACACCAGGTACACACACACGAACACACATACATACAGTATAGTCCTCTACAGATTAGCATGAATGGATGGTGGAGGAGTACTGCCCACACAAGCTAACGCACACACACACGCAAGTTTGTGTTCTCGTATACATTTCCATTTTCACATACACAAACATTGACACACACATATTCAAAAACAACATAGACGTTCTGAACCGGTAAAGCATTCAATAGGGAGAATATGCCCATGGACTGATTCATCTATCATAGACTCCCAAGGACCATGTCATAAACTAGCTATGTTGTCCATTCCATAAGTACTAATGCTTACACCTGTAGTTAACCTGCTAGCTTGTGGATTAAACCTAGCCAATCACAATGGAAACAAAATGGAATCTTCCCTTTTTTCCTTTAGTGTCGAGCCCCACGAGTGCACGGCGTCCCACGCAAGACTTCCCAGGGTACATTCTGGCCATCTACAGCTCCCGTCAGGTGATGGTGGAGCAGGTGGAGGCTACCGCTACCACGCTGGCCGACGCCATCATCCTACTGACCGAGAACAAGGGAGAGAGACACGAGGTGAGGAGGGAGTAGCATACACCACGTACACTTACTCTGTAACAGACACACACTCTCACTCGCACAGCGACGGCAAAGAGCATTTCACTACTGGAGACGAAACACATCCAGTTATAGCAATCAGAAACTGGCATTACCTAAACATAATAGGAGGATTGAATAGAGAGAGACTGTGTCACAGACATATGTGTAACTCCAATGGAATCGTATGCATGTACTATTTACAATGTATTTGTGTCCGTCTGTTTGTTACTGTCTGTATCTTTGTTTCTGTCTGTGTGTTTTTTTGTGTGTCTGCCTCTGTGTTCCTGTGTCTGTCTCTCTGTCTCTGCAGGGTCGCGAGGGCATGACATGCTACTACCTGACCCACGGCTGGGCGGGGCTGATAGTGGTGGTGGAGAACCGCCACCCCAAGTACTACCTCCACGTGTCATGTGACTGTACAGACAGCTTCAATGTAGTGTCCACCCGCGGCAGCCTCAAGACCATCGACAGTGTACCGCCTCTACACAGGTACTACTGTACACCAAACAGTACATTGTTTATATAGGCATTTTTAGAATGTAAGCTTACACAGGTCCTAATATGCAGAGGTGGGACCAAGTCACAAGGTCCAAGTCTCAAGTCACAAGGTCCAAGTCTCAAGTCACAAGGTCCAAGTCTCAAGTCACACGGTCAAAGTCTCAAGTCACAAATCTCAAGTCGAGTCCCAAGCACAACCGGTCGAGTCTCAAGTCACAAGGTCCAAGTCTCAAGTCGAGTTCCAAGCACAACCGGTCGAGTCTCAAGTCAAGTCTCTACAACATCCGCAGAGTACGACCCTGCCTCACACAGGAAGCGGCGCAGGTCCTAATCCAGGCACTTGTCATCTCCCGTCTGGACTACTGCAACTCGCTGTTGGCTGGGCTCCCTGCCTGTGCCATTAAACCCCTTCAACTCATCCAGAACGCCGCAGCCCGTCTGGTGTTCAACCTTCCCAAGTTCTCTCACGTCACCCCGCTCCTCCGTTCTCTCCACTGGCTTCCAGTTGAAGCTCGCATCCGCTACAAGACCATGGTGCTTGCCTACGGAGCTGTGAGGGGAACGGCACCTCAGTACCTCCAGGCTCTGATCAGGCCCTACACCCAAACAAGGGCACTGCGTTCATCCACCTCTGGCCTGCTCGCCTCCCTACCACTGAGGAAGTACAGCTCCCGCTCAGCCCAGTCAAAACTGTTCGCTGCTCTGGCCCCCCAATGGTGGAACAAACTCCCTCACGACGCCAGGACAGCGGAGTCAATCACCACCTTCCGGAGACACCTGAAACCCCACCTCTTTAAGCAATACCTAGGATAGGATAAGTATTCCCTCTCCCCCCCCCTTTAAGATTTAGATGCACTATTGTAAAGTGACTGTTCCACTGGATGTCATAAGGTGAATGCACCAATTTGTAAGTCGCTCTGGATAAGAGCGTCTGCTAAATGACTTTTTTTTTCTTCAAATCAAATCAAATTTTATTTGTCACATACACATGGTTAGCAGATGTTAATGCGAGTGTAGCGAAATGCTTGTGCTTCTAGTTCCGACAATGCAGTGATAACCAACAAGTAATCTAACTAACAATTCCAAAACTACTGTCTTATACACAGTGTAAGGGGATAAGGAACATGTACATAAGGATATATGAATGAGTGATGGTACAGAGCAGCATACAGTAGATGGTATCGAGTACAGTATATACATATGAGATGAGTGTGTAGACAAAGTAAACAAAGTGGCATAGTTAAAGTGGCTAGTGATACATGTGTTACATAAGGATGCAGTCGATGATGTAGAGTACAGTATATACATATGCATATGAGATGAATAATGTAGGGTAAGTAACATTATATAAGGTAGCATTGTTTAAAGTGGCTAGTGATATATTTACATCATTTCCCATTATTAAAATGGCTGGAGTTGGGTCAGTGTCAATGACAGTGTGTTGGCAGCAGCCACTCAGTGTTAGTGGTGGCTGTTTAACAGTCTGATGGCCTTGAGATAGAAGCTGTTTTTCAGTCTCTCGGTCCCAGCTTTGATGCACCTGTACTGACCTCGCCTTCTGGATGATAGCGGGGTGAACAGGCAGTGGTTCGGGTGGTTGATGTCCTTGATGATCTTTATGGCCTTCCTGTAACAACGGGTGGTGTAGGTGTCCTGGAGGGCAGGTAGTTTGCCCCCGGTGATGCGTTGTGCAGTCCTCACTACCCTCTGGAGAGCCTTACGGTTGAGGGCGGAGCAGTTGCCGTACCAGGCGGTGATACAGCCCGCCAGGATGCTCTCGATTGTGCATCTGTAGAAGTTTGTGAGTGCTTTTGGTGACAAGCCGAATTTCTTCAGCCTCCTGAGGTTGAATAGGCGCTGCTGCGCCTTCTTCACGACGCTGTCAGTGTGAGTGGACCAATTCAGTTTGTCTGTGATGTGTATGCCGAGGAACTTAAAACTAGCTACCCTCTCCACTACTGTTCCGTCGATGTGGATAGGGGGGTGTTCCCTCTGCTGTTTCCTGAAGTCCACAATCATCTCCTTAGTTTTGTTGACGTTGAGTGTGAGGTTATTTTCCTGACACCACACTCCGAGGGCCCTCACCTCCTCCCTGTAGGCCGTCTCGTCATTGTTGGTAATCAAGCCTACCACTGTTGTGTCGTCCGCAAACTTGATGATTGAGTTGGAGGCGTGCGTGGCCACGCAGTCGTGGGTGAACAGGGAGTACAGGAGAGGGCTCAGAACGCACCCTTGTGGGGCCCCCGTGTTGAGGATCAGCGGGGAGGAGATGTTGTTGCCTACCCTCACCACCTGGGGGCGGCCCGTCAGGAAGTCCAGTACCCAGTTGCACAGGGCGGGGTCGAGACCCAGGGTCTCGAGCTTGATGACGAGCTTGGAGGGTACTATGGTGTTGAATGCTGAGCTGTAGTCGATGAACAGCATTCTCACATAGGTATTCCTCTTGTCCAGGTGGGTTAGGGCAGTGTGCAGTGTGGTTGAGATTGCATCGTCTGTGGACCTATTTGGGCGGTAAGCAAATTGGAGTGGGTCTAGGGTGTCAGGTAGGGTGGAGGTGATATGGTCCTTGACTAGTCTCTCAAAGCACTTCATGATGACGGAAGTGAGTGCTACGGGGCGGTAGTCGTTTAGCTCAGTTACCTTAGCTTTCTTGGGAACAGGAACAATGGTGGCCCTCTTGAAGCATGTGGGAACAGCAGACTGGTATAGGGATTGATTGAATATGTCCGTAAACACACCGGCCAGCTGGTCTGCGCATGCTCTGAGGGCGCGGCTGGGGATGCCGTCTGGGCCTGCAGCCTTGCGAGGGTTAACACGTTTAATGTAAATGTAATGTAAATGTAAGTCCAAGTCGTGCATTCTCAGGTCGAGTCACAAGTTTTTTCAAGTCAAGTTAAAAAACTATAGGCTAGAGGAAATGACCTATTCAACTACAACTCTTTGTCTATGTATTGAGGCTACCAGACAGCCCTTTTCATTATTTTGTCTACAACACATTTTGATTATATAATAATACATTTTAACAACAAATCCAAAATGCAAGCATCATAAGTAAATGATAGTTTTCAAGCAATTTTGACCTACCAAAAGATCAGTAGGCCTGGGTTAGGGTTTTGCCCCATTGCTGGTGAACCAGCAAAGTAAACGGTTCATATAGTTGACCACCAAACAGTTTTTGGAGCAGCATATTCACATGTACACAGGGTGAGCACGCGCATGCAATCGCTGCCCAAATCTAACAGCCATAAACGGTAAAGCATTTTCAAAACGCAAGATACAGAAAAAATAAACAGCGTTTTAGACCTGGATTTTGAGCTGAAAGTCATTCATGTTAGCAGTCAATATCAACTAGGGATATTATGTCACATTGTCACTTTGGAGTTCAGAGCTAGCAGGATCATATGGCCTACCTGTGGGCCTATGCAGCAGATGTTGCAGGATCATATGGCCTACCTGTGGGCCGATGCAGCGGAGGTAGCAGGATCATATGGCCTCACTGTGGGCCGATGCAGCGGAGGTTGCAGGATCATATGGCCTCCCTGTGGGCCGATGCAACGGAGGTAGCAGGATCATATGGCCTCCCTGTGGGCCTATGCAGCGGAGGTAGCAGGATCATATGGCCTACCTGTGGGCCGATGCAGCGGAGGTAGCAGGATCATATGGCCTACCTGTGGGCCGATGCAGCGGAGGTAGCAGGATCATATGGCCTACCTGTGGGCCGATGCAGCGGAGGTTGCAGGATCATATGGCCTACCTGTGGGCCAATGCAGCGGAGGTTGCAGGATCATATGGCCTACCTGTGGGCCTATGCAGCGGAGGTAGCAGGATCATATGGCCTCCCTGTGGGCCGATGCAGCGGAGGTTGCAGGATCATATGGCCTCCCTGTGGGCCGATGCAGCGGAGGTTGCAGGATCATATGGCCTCCCTGTGGGCCTATGCAGCGGAGGTTGCAGGATCATATGGCCTCCCTGTGGGCCTATGCAGCGGAGGTTGCAGGATCATATGGCCTCCCTGTGGGCCTATGCAGCGGAGGTAGCAGGATCATATGGCCTCCCTGTGGGCCTATGCAGCGGAGGTAGCAGGATCATATGGCCTCCATGTGGGCCTATGCAGCGGAGGTTGCAGGATCATATGGCCTCCCTGTGGGCCTATGCAGCGGAGGTAGCAGGATCATATGGCCTCACTGTGGGCCGATGCAGCGGAGGTAGCAGGATCATATGGCCTCCCTGTGGGCCGATGCAGCGGAGGTTGCAGGATCATATGGCCTCCCTGTGGGCCTATGCAGCGGAGGTAGCAGGATCATATGGCCTCCCTGTGGGCCGATGCAGCGGAGGTAGCAGGATCATATGGCCTACCTGTGGGCCGATGCAGCGGAGGTAGCAGGATCATATGGCCTACCTGTGGGCCGATGCAGCGGAGGTAGCAGGATCATATGGCCTACCTGTGGGCCGATGCAGCGGAGGTTGCAGGATCAGATGGAAAGCATGATCTGTAGCCTTTTTCCTCCTCACACAAATAATGTTTTAGCCAGATTGTTACATGTTCATCCCATAAGTATTGAAGGTTGTTACAGCCATCTTTAGACATATAGCCAGTACCACCACTGAAGTATATCATTTTAACTCACCTAAACTAGGCCTATCTGAAATATGAAAAGGATCAATGAAATTGGAAGCGGCCCCTGAACATGCGTGCACCAGTTTTCGTACAAAAGTTGGCATTTATAAAAAACGAACTTGACGTGAGAATGTGCTTATCCTCCCGCAAATTTTAGACCATGTGTACACAGTTTCTAGTGGTTGAAGTATTGCATTGCAAGAAGGCAAAAAAAGTGTAATTGTGTAAATGGGGAATATATGATGACACTCTTATTCATAACAAAAGAACAGGTAGGCCAAGCTGCATTACAAGATTCAATCACCTGTCATTATTGAGAAAAGCAAATCGATTTATCTTTGCATTCTAAAATCATTTGAAATATCCATATATTTCCTACTATTTATTTCATTTCCATGATCATTGCAGGTTAAAATCCTCACCTTTTCGGACTGTGATGGTTTCATACGCTACTCGCAAAATAGCCTATAGGCCTACAACAAGTTAGGATAGGTTACCATTCGTCCCACTACACAGTAGTAAATAGATAGCCTATAGGCCTACAACAGGTTAGGATAGGTTACCATTCGTCCCATCTCCCATTCGTCCCATTTCACAGTAGTAAATAGATAGCCTATAGGCCTACAACAGGTTAGGATATGTTACCATTCGTCCCATCTCCCATTCGTCCCATTTCACAGTAGTAAATAGATAGCATATAGGCCTACAACAAAGAACTGGACCTCCTAAATATGAGTAGGCTATAGTTTTCTACATTGCCTAGAAATACATATTTAGAATCCATACTTAGATACCACCTCACTGTTCACGGAATGATTAAAGTTTTCTGACAATGTTCTCTCCCGGTCATATTCTCCACTATTCATATACCTCGTCTTTCTGTTGAAGACGGTCATGTTTCCTGACAGTGTTTCCTGACTGTGTCTCCCCCTGCAGGCAGGTGCTGGTAGTGCTATCCCAGTTGGAGGGCAACGCAGGCTTCTCCATCACCCACCGGCTGGCCCACCGCAAGGCCGCTCAGGCCTCCCTAGGGGACTGGACCCCCACCAAGGCCACGCACAGCCCCCAGCTCACCGCCGACATTGACGGGCTGCACCGGCCACGGCCCCTATGACCACGGCCCCCCCCTCTCACACACACATACACAAGCTAATGACACACGTGTACGTGAACACACATGTGCGGAAAGAGGGGGCTGTATCAAGTTGGAATACACACAAAACATTTGGAGAGAGGGTGTAATTGTGGAGGCATGCGTGGGGAGGATGGCTGGACAGAGTACATGTGGTTTTCCTCCTCCACTTTTTCCTCTAATTCCTCGATCCCTGAAGGATGAGGACTCAACCCTGCCAAACACACCTGGATCCAGTTGGGAATTAGGAGAAGAGGGTGGATTGATGTGCCTTTTTGGATGTGGTGGGGGATGAGGGACACCTCCCAAGTTAAATCAGCATTTCTGGGTGACTAGAGTTGTCCTGAGCCTGAGATCCTCCAACCAACAATGAAGAATTATATATCTAGCCTTGTCAACTACAACGCTGTACTGTATGTCTGATTATGGACCAGTTACAACTGAAGTCGGAAGTTTACATACACCTTAGCCAAATACATTTCAACTCAGTTTTTCACAATTCCTGACATTTAATCCTAGTAAGAATTCCCTGTCTTAGGTCAGTTAGGATCACCACTTTATTTTAAGAATGTGAAATGTCAGAATGATAGTAGAGAGAATGATTTATTTCAGCTTTTATTTCAAATTCCCAGTGGGTCAGAAGTTTAAAAACATTCCATTAGTATTTGGTAGCATTGCCTTTAAATTGTTTAACTTGGGTCAAATGTTTTGTGTAGCATTCCACGAGCTTCTCATAATAAGTTGACAGAAATGGTGTAACTGAGTCAGGTTTGTAGGCCTCCTTGCTCGCACACGCTTTTTCAGTTCTGCCCTTAAATGTTCTAAAGGATTGAGGTCAGGGCTTTGTGATGGCCACTCCAATAGCTTGAATTTGTCATCCTTAAGCCATTTTGCCACAACTTTGGAAGTATGTTTGGGGTCATTGTCCATTTGGAAGACCCATTTGCGACCAAGCTTTAACTTCCTGACTGATGTCTTGAGATGTTGCTTCAATATATCCACACAATTTCCCTTCCTCATGTAGCCATCTATTTTGTGAAGTGCACCACTCCCTCCTGCAGCAAAGCACCCCCACAACATGATGCTGCAACCCCCTTGCTTCACACGTTTGGGATGGTGTTCTTCGGCTTGCAAGACTCCCCCTTTTTCCTCCAAACATAACGATGGTCATTATGGCCAAACAGTTCTATTTTTGTTTCATCAGACCAGAGGACATTTTTCCTAAAAGTTGCAAACCGTAGTGTGGCTTTTTTATGGTGGTTTTGGAGCAGTGGCTTCTTCCTTCCTGAGCGTTCTTCCATGCTATGTCGATATAGGACTCATTTTACTGTGGATATAGATACCTTTGTACCTGTTTCCTCCAGCATCTTCACAAGGTCCTTTGCTGTTGTTCAGGGATTGATTTGCCCTTTTCGCACCAAAGTACGTTCATCTCTAGGAGACAGAACGCGTCTCCTTCCTGACGGCTGCGTGGTCCCATAGTGTTTATACTTGCATACTATAGTTTGTACAGATGAATGTGGTACATTCAAGCATTTGGAAATTGCTCGCAAGGATGAACCAGACTTGTGGAGGTCTACACATTTTTTCCGGAGGTCTTGGCTGATTTCTTTTGATTTTCCCATGATGTCAAGCAAAGAGGCACTGAGTTTGAAAGTAGGCCTTGAAATACATCCATAGGTACACTTCCAATTGACTCAAATGATATCAATTAGCCTATCAGAAGCTTCTAAAGCCATGACAATTTTCTGGAATGTTCTAAGCTGTTTAAAGGCACAGTCAACTTAGTGTATGTAAACTTCTGACCCACTGGAATTGTGATATAGTGAATTATAAATGAAATAATCTGTCTGTTAACAATTGATGGAAAAATTGTTTGTGTCATGCACAATGTAGATGCCCTAACCGACTTGCCAAAACTATAGTTTGTTAACAAGAGTGTTTGTGGAGTGGTTGAAAAACGAGTTTTAATGACTCCAACCTAAGTGTATCTATACTTCTGACTTCAACTGTATATTACACAGACAGATGCCAGAACTGCGCCTGTTCCTTCCCTAACCCCCCAACAGATGTCAATGAATGCCCAGGAACCCCACATCTCAAGGGTTAAAGGTCATTCAGAGGTCAGGGTGGAGTGCTGTAACTACTGAGCCACCTTGGGGCTGTTCCCCACTGAGCCAATCCACTACGTGACCTGACCACCTGAAACCCACTGTTCTTGGTCTATGGACCCAACTCACCTTACTCAAGGTAGAAGTTGCCTTGAGCTGTTCTAGGATCAGCTTCCCCTCCTTATAGCCTAACCTTTACCATTGGCGGAAGAACTGCAAAAATGTACCTTAGATCAACGTCTCGGCCTAGTGGAAACGTTGTCCTACACCCAATAGGCTCTGCTGTGTGAGGTTTGGTTTGGGATTGATGGAGGGAAGGAGGGAGGGAGGGAGAGGGTTAGGTGCTCTCTCCCCCAGGCTCCTGTCCTGCCTCCTTCACCCTGCACCTGTGGAGCTGACAACTATCAACAGGATGGGGAGGGGGGTACAATTATGATCCTCTATTCTACACTCTGGAACTACGTGAGCCAAACCCGACTACCAATTTTACCACAATCGTTTACTATTTTTAGAAGCCATGTTGTCGTTGCCAGTCTTAATTTTGTATTTTTGCCAGCATTCTTTGGTCTGTGTGCTTGAATCGTTTAACAAGCCATCTAGTGTCCCATCTCTCTGTTTCCTGTCTGTCTGACGGTCATCTGTCCAAGCCCTCCCCAGTTTCTCTGCTGTTGAAATGCTGTGTTATTATTTCTCAAACGCAAGGCAACTCCTATCCACTTCATATGAACGCTGGACTTTGATTTGACATGTTACAGAATCATTGGGTGTCATATACAGTTTTCCACGTACAGTTAGTTGTACAGTACATATAGCATAGCTGGAATCTTCAAGTTGTTGGACCTCCCTATTTTAACTCGACATTCTGTCGTTGGTTATCCATGCTATCCGTCGCTCCGGATGAGGCGACAGGTTTGGGACGGTAGCTGCTTTTCATCCATAGCTGTTAGTTTTGGGTACGGAGGAAGAGAGGTAGAGAAAGAGCGTATGGTACAGATCAGCAAATTGAGTCTATCTGGGTGTTGTGAAAAATAGGAAATGTAACCTCTTAGCCTCTATTTTCTCTCTTTCTTCCTTGTCTTACTTTCTCCCTCAGTTAAGCAGTCAATGTCGAAGGAGGCAAGATCATTTTTTCCAATCTCCTGCTCTGTCTCCCTGAGGTTGATTGACTTTGCACATTCAGTCAGCCTGCTCACTATTTGGTACATGTATATCAAGGGTGGCTCCAGCATTAACATCAACCCTTCAGATACACAAAGTTAAAGTCCTGTTGGGAAAATACAACTGTGGAGGTCAATGGATCATTGTCATATTAAAGTCTCCATTGTAGGTCTTCCTGAATTGTTAGTAGTCTCCAGTTTAAGGAGAAGACATACAAACATACATATATAATTATTAGGCATCAGATGGAAGAAAATGTGACGGGGAGGGACTACCTGGACTTGTCCAATAAGGAATGATCATTTCTGTTTTTCATTGCCTGTTCTAATGAACCGGATCTTGAAGAGGAAGTGAGTTTGTTTTAGCGTTGGAGGAGTTGTTTGAGCATTCTGTTAGGTTGGTACATCAACCTCCGAAAACAGAGCATCTGCACTGCTGTCCCTAAGGGACGCCTCAACACATTAGAGAACAAATGTAGCTTTTTAATAAGAAATTAGATGTTTTATTGGACATGCACACACACACACACAGACGCAAGCACAGACGCACACACTCTCTCTCACACACACACATACACTGAAGAGGCCCCTGCAATATGGTGATGCAATGGCGGAATGTAGTGTTTTCTTCCCTCTCCGGCAATCTTGGTGCGCTGTGTGCCATAATGCACAGGGAGCCGTTAGACTATGTGAAGTCACAACTATTATTCATGTTTTACGCCGTAGTCGTCAGACTTCTAGCCTGTTTGACACTCTACAGTGTTCAGTCTGGTTTAACCAGGCTATCAGACTTCTAGCCTGTTTGACACTCTACAGTGTTCAGTCTGGTTTAACCAGGCTATCAGACTTCTAGCCTGTTTGACACTCTACAGTGTTCAGTCTGGTTTAACCAGGCTATCAGACTTCTAGCCTGTTTGACACTGTTCAGTGTTCAGTCTGGTTTAACCAGGCTATCAGACTTCTAGTCTGTTTGACACTGTACAGTGTTCAGTCTGGTTTAACCAGGCTATCTGACTTCTAGCCTGTTTGACACTGTACAGTGTTCAGCCTGGTTAAACCAGGCTATCAGACTTCACAACACAAATCCCAATTTTGAAGCTGAAACAATTCACTTGTTCCTTCTCCTGCCAGAGGTTGAAAGAGGAGACATTCTTAAACGGGGGGGTTCTAGAAATGTTGCATGTGTTCTAATGTAGTGTCCCAGGAAATAATGGAATTATGGGATAAGATCTTGAGCTGACCAAGTCTGCACGATGACTTAATAATATGGCTTTTTGACACCAGTCATGACAAGTAAATAGCCTGACAATGTCATCATGATACATGATGTCTCATGCAAACTACTACTTCTAACTTGTTGCATAGTCAACTAGTTGCCTAAATAGCATACCCATGACAGTGTCAGTACTTTAGGCATTATGACCATAATATAGTTCAAGTAGTCCACTGTTTTAGTCCAATTCTAACATGTACCAGAACACTTTCAGGATAATGTTGGTTCGCACTCTGTGATTTCAGCCGTGTCGATTTCCATTCTCTTTGTTAATTTATTCTAGTAAAAAAGATTTGATCAAAGCACAAGAGAACCTGCTGTATCGCAAATGTAAAACGTGTCCAAGTAAGATGGGATACATACTGGACATGTATGAGTGTGTCATCTGTGGATATGATGAGTACAGCGATTGTGAACATCCATTGATTGATAGGTGACAGAAAAATGAATGTTTTTATATATTTTAGCCGAGCGGGACTGGCTTTTGTCAGACACTGAAACCTGCACTGAAAAATACCTGAAATCAAAGCCACCTCAAATGTCAGCGTCATGAGGCTCTGTGACTTCACTTTGCATGTTGTGTGCTTACATGTTTTTGGTTGTTGATAAATGTCTTTCTTGTTCACGTTCTCTCGCTGTCTCTGTGTTGTTCCATTGGATCATTCACCTCGTGTTGAGTTGTGGTGGTAGTGACTCTTCCTTGCAGAAGGGGCCCTGGTGTTTTCTATAGACTATGGCCAGTGGTGTGGACTATGTGGAAATCTCGACCCTTTGACTATTCACAGTCTCTGTCTATCTATCTGGTTCTTTCTTTGTAAACTGTACAGACTCCAACGCTATAAACCACACCAACTGATACAGTGAACCAACCGTTTTAATCCAACATATTGCTGTAACAAAAATGGAACTCTTCTTATTTGGGCAGGAATGTTATATACTGTATAGAGTATTTTATTGATTTTGAGGAGAAAATCTATATCTTAAAAAAAAAAAAACGATGTATGTTTTTCATCTCAGGTTCCGATGGGCCAAATAAATAAAAACTATTTTAAAAAAATACAGCTGTTAGTTTCTTAATATGTCCTCTACTTGTGTATCAGCGTTCTCTTCTACCTACTCTACCGTTCAGTCAGAGAGTACAGGTAGTCAAAATGTCTGCATGCATTGTAAATGTGGCTGCTGTATGTTTATAGCATACAACCACATGTCAATATTATTCTCTGTTTTCACTGGCCACAGTTCGAAGATATGTGCACTTTGCTCTTCAGAATCGGTTACTCTTCTTCCTTTGTCCAGCAGAAAGCCCTTCAGCATGTGAGGCTGGGGCAGAGGAAATGTGCCTTGATAACCATGAGATCATATGTCACCCAGAACCCCTTCCCAAACCACTTAACCCCCTAACAACCCTCTTACCGTCTAAACCCTCCCAACCTCTGCCCCTGTTTATCACTGAACCTCAAAGCTCAGGCTTCAGCGCTTCGCCTTGCCCCCCAGCCCAGCTCGGAGGGGAATAGGTTTTCGCGACCGGCCCCACTGTTTGGTGGTAGCGTTGCACAACCACCACCTAACCCGAGGTGCTGCCATTCACCCTCACCATCCCTCACTGGGGAGTCTCGAGTGAGGAAGAGACTAGAAAGAGACCAAGTGAAGAATAAAAGTCTAGACCACATTCCTCTCAAACAGACCTGACAAGGTATTGTACATTTTGGGTTGGTTTACAAGTTTACAAGCATTGTTATAATTTGTCTGCATAGTGGTTCAGTACAGTAATGTGTTTAGTTATTTAGAATGGACAGCCTGTCTGTTGTGATTTTCGACTATGATATCAACTTCGTGGTCAGAAACTCTTTGAGTTTGCTTTGCTCTCCTTGTGCCCTGTAGATATGAAAAATACTAATATACTGTAGTTATTTCAATTTGGCTCAATTCAAGATAGGACCAGGGTTTTTTCAGGATGGGAAAAATCTATTTTTTCACCTGTTCCTGTGATTGTCTCCACCCCCTCCAGATGTTGCTGTCACACCCTGACCATAGTTTGCTTTGTATGTTTCTATATTTTGGTTGGTCAGGGTGTGAGCTGAGTGGGCATTCTATGTTACATGTCTAGTTTGTCTAGTTCTATGTTTGGCCTGATATGGTTCTCAATCAGAGGCAGGTGTTCATCATTGCCTCTGATTGGGAACCATATTTAGGTAGCCTGTTTGGTGTTGGGTTTTGTGGGTGATTGTCCTTGTTACTGTCTCTGTGTTACTTTGCAACAGTATTAGGCTGTTTCGGTTTTCGTGGTACGTTTATTGTGGATAATACTCACCAGCCAACCAGTATCGGACTTTCTCTCCACTACAACGCCGGATTCCTGCCATAATCCCTGGACAATTACTCCTGATCTTCACAGCTAGCTAGCACCCACCGAGTTACCCAGTACCGAAGCTATCCCTGAGGCCCACCTCCCGGCCTACTCAGTTCACCCGGACTCCACCCAAACACGGCTAGAACCCACTACTCCACCTGAACCTTGCCTTAAGCTCTGGACCTTGGCACCGGATCACCGCTGCTACCGATATAGTGGCTAACGCCTTTGCCCCGAAGCTAGCACCAGTTAGCCGTGAGCCAGGCGCATCTCCTGGCTAGCAAACTAAATTACTACAACTACAATACCTCTTTCGCCATCTGGCTTGGATCCTTTGTCGACACTGCGCCTCTTATCATCACTCAGTGCCTGGGCTTACCTCCGCTGTACCCATACCCCACCATACCCCTGTCTGCACATTATGCCCTGAATGTATTCTACCACGCCCATAAATCTGCTCCTTTTATTCTTTGTCCCCAACGCTCTAGGCGACCAGTTTTGATAGCCTTTGGTTTCATGCATGTCAACATCAGAAGCCTCCTCCTTAAGTTTGTTTTACTCACTGCTTTAGCACAGTCCGCCAAACCTGATGTCCTTGCCGTGTCTGAATCCTGGCTTAGGAAGGACTCCAAAAATTCTGAGATTTCTATACCCAACTACAACATTTTCCATCAAGATAGAAAGGTTGAGTTGCAATCTACTGTAGAGAGAGCCTGCAAAGTTCTGTCATACTTTCCAGGTCTATACCCTAACAGTTCGAACTTATCATTTTAAAAATTCATCTCTCCAGAAATAAGTCTCTCACTGTTGCCGCCTGCTATCGTCCCCCCTCTGCTCCCAGCTGTGCCCTGGACACCATTTGTAAATTGATCGCCCCCCATCTAGCTTCAGAGTTCGCTCTGTTCGGTGACCTAAACTGGGATATGCTGAACACCCCGCCAGTCCTACAATCTAAGTTAAATGCCCTCAATCTCACACAAATCATCAAGGAACCCACCAGGTAAACCCTACATCTGTAAACATGGGCACCCTCATAGACATTATCCTGACCAACTTGCCCTCCAAATACACCTCTGCTGTTTTCAATCAGGATCTCAGCGATCACTGCCTCATTGCCTGTATCCGCAATGGGTCTACGGTCTAACGACCACCCCTCATCACTGTCAAACGCTCCCTAAAACACTTCTGCTAACAGGGTTTTCTAATTGACCTGGCCCGGGTATCCTAGAAGGATATTGACCTCATCCTGTCAGTCGAGGATGCCTGGTCATTCTTTAAAAGTAATTTCCTCACCAACTTAGATAAGCATGCCCCGTTCAAAAAAATGCACAACTAAGAACAAATAAAGAGAGGGTCCAGATTGTCTAGCCCAGCTGATTTGTACGGGTCCAGGTTTTGTAGCTCTTTCAGAACATCTGCTATCTGGTTTGGGTCTCGGAGAAGCTGGGGAGGCTTGGCGAGTGGCGGCGGGGGGGATTCTAAACAATATCATAACCGCCATTGATAAAAGACTACTGTGCAGCCATCTTCATCGACCTGGCCAAGGCTTTTGAATCTGTCAATCACTGTATTCGTATCGGCAGACTCAATAGCCTTGGTTTTTTCTAATGATTGCCTCGCCTGGTTCACCAAATACTTTGCAGACAGAGTTCAGTGTGTCAAATTGGAGGGCATGTTGTCCGGACCTCTGGCAGTCTCTATGGGGGTACCACAGGGTTCAATTCACGGGCTGACTCTTTTCTCTGTATATATATCAATGATGTCGCTCTTGCTGCGGGTGATTCCCTGATCCACCTCTACGCAGACGACACCATTCTGTAGACTTCTGGCCCTTCCTTGGACACTGTGCTAACAAACCTCCCAACGAGCTTCAATGCCATACAACACTCCTTCCGTGGCCTCCAACTGCTCTTAAACGCTAGTAAAACCAAATGCCTGCTTTTCAACCGCTCGCTGCTCGCACTCGCCTGACTAGCATCACCACCCTGGACAGTTCCGACCTAGAATATGTGGACAACTATAAATACCTAGGTGTCTGGTTAGACTGTAAACTCTCCTTCCAGACTCATTTTGAACATCTCCAGTCCAAAATCAAATCTAGAATCGGCTTTCTATTTCACAACAAAGCCTCCTTCACTCACGCCACCAAACTTACCCTAGTAAAACTGACTATCCTACCGATCCTCGTCTTCGGCGATGTCATTTACAAAATAGCTTCCAATACTCTAATCAGCAAACTGGATGCAGTCTATCACAGTGCCATCCGTTTTGTTACCAAATCACCTTATACCAACCACCACTGCGACCTGTATGCTCTAGTCGGCTGACCCTCACTACATATTTGTCACCAGACCCACTAGCTCCAGGTCATCTATAAGTCTATGCTAGGTAAAGCTCCGCCTTATCTCAGTTCACTGGTCATGATAACAACACCCACCCGTAGCACACGTTCCAGCAGGTATATCTCACTGATCATCCCCAAAGCCAACACCTCATTTGGTCGCCTTTCCTTCCAGTTCTCTGCTGCCAGTGACTGGAACAAATTGCAAAAATCGCTGAAGTTGGAGACTTATTTCCCTCACCAACTTTAAACATCAGCTATCTGAGCAGCTAACCGATAGCTGCAGCTGTACATAGTCGATCTGTAAATGGCCCACCCAATCTACCTACCTCATCCCCATACTGTTTTCATTTATACTTTTCTGCTCTTTCACACACCAGTATCTCTACTTGCACATCATCATCTGCTCATTTATCACTCCAGTGTAAATCTGCTAAATTGTCATTTTTCGCTCCTATGGCCTATTTATTGCCTACCTCCTCATGCCTTTTGCACACACTGTATATAGACTTTATTTATTTCTACTGTGTCATTGACTTGTTTGTGTTATTGTCTTGTTTATTGTTTACTCCATGTGTTGTCTGTGTCACACTGCTTTGCTTTATCTTGGCCAGATCTCAGTTGTAAATGAGAACTTGTTCTCAACTAGCTTACCTGGTTAAATAAAGGTGAAATAAATAAATAAAATATATACAGTTCAAAGTTACACAGGCCTACACGGTATAGCCACTATGTGGGTAGACGTATACTCCAGAGCATGTCAAGTTAATTTAGCCTTTAATTCATTTCGGCAGTGCTTTTGGAGCTAGTCCTATCAGATATATACAGTTTAAAGACATCTATCTCAGGGTGTACCTTCTCATGTTCACCAAGCTTCGGTAAGCCTCATTCTATATCAAACTTTTCTAAGAGAGCAATAAATATCAAAATATACAGTATATTGCACGGCATAATGTAAATGGATTTTCTAATACTGTTTAGAAATATAGCATTCTTAATACAATGTGATTATTATAGGTTAAAGTGATTTGTCTTTTACAGAATAACTTACAGCATATGTTTTATGCATGTTATAAATACTATATAGAATGCACTCCACAAAAAACTAAATGCAAGTATAGGCTCTATATTTTTGGCATATCCCTGTAATTCTCTGTATAAATATCTGTATATATTTAGTGTATAGATTGTTATACAGCCATGTAAACCTTTGCAGGTGGGTCTAGAGACTTACAATACACACCCTGCAGTATGATACACACGCTAATGCAAGTGGCCACAGGGGGATGACTCATTGTTGCAGTTGGGATTTGGTGTCAAGGGCCACAGGCTGATCGTGTCATTTCTCCTGCTGTTCCCTAATGGAGCTCTCTTCTCCAGGGTTTCCATTACCAGGGTATTGCCACCCTGTTAGTGTAACTCTGTCATCAGTGCATCAGAATAGGAAATAATAGGATAGGGGAGACCCAGTTACCCCCCTTCAGAGAGTAGTCCCACCCCTTGACTTTATCCACATTTTGTTGTGCTACAGCCTGAATTTAAAATAGATTATTTGAGATTTTGGGTCACTGGCATACACAAAATACTGCACAAAAACTGACACAGTAAAAGGGATCAAATCTGTATTTCAATATGACTATCTCAAAGTATGCAGTTACCAGGTTACAATATTGGCTATTATTTGGTTCAGAGCCTGACCTCTCTTGTGATCAGGCCTGCCACTGTTGTCTTCAGCAAACTTAATGATGGTGTTGGAGTCGTGTTTGGACACACAGTCGTAGGTGAATAGGGAGTACAAGAAGCGACTAAGCACACACACGAGGGGCCACAGTGTTGAGGATCAGCGTGGCAGACGTGTTGTTGCCTATCCTTACCACCTGGAGGCGGCCTGTCAGGAAGTCCAGGATCCAGTTGCAGAGGGAGGTGTTTAGTCCCAGGGTCCTTAGCTTAGTGATGATCTTTGTGAGCCCTATGGTGTTGAACGCTGAGCTGTATAGCATTGTCACATAGGTAACCCATTTGTCGGGGTGGGAAAGGGCAGTGTGGAGTGTGATTGCGTCATCTGTGGATCTGTTGAGGCGGTATGTGAATTGCAGTGGGTCTAGGGTATCTGGGAGGATGCTGTTCATGTGAGCCATGACCAGCCTTTCAAAGCACTTCATAACTACTGATGCGAGTGCTACAGTCGGTAATCATTTAGGCAGGTTACTTTCGCTTCCTTGGGCACAGGGACTATGGTGTCTGCTTGACTCAGTCAGGGAGATGTTGAAAATGTCAGTGAAGACACTTGCCAGTTGGTAAGCGCATGCTTTGAGTACACGTCCTGGTACTCTGTCTGGCCCCAAAGCTTTGTGAATGTTGACCTGTTTAAAGGTCTTGCTCACGTCGGGTACAGAGAGCATTATCACACAGTCATCCAGAACAGCTGGTGCTCTCGTGCATGTTTCAGTGTTGCTTGCCTCGAAGGCATTTAGCTCATCTAGTTGGCTCACATCCCGTCATAGCGGGATTTCTTATAAGCGTCCGGATTAGTGTCCTGCTCCTTGAAAGCGGCAGCTCTAGCCTTTTTCTCAATGCGGATGTTGCCTGTAATCCATGGCTTCTAGTTGGGATATGTACATATGGTCACTATGGGGACAATGTCGTCTATGCACTTGTTGATGAAGCCGATGACTGAGGTGGTATACTCCTCAATGCCATTGGATGAATGCCGGAACATATTGCAGTCTGTGCTAGCAAAACAGTCCTGTAGCGTAGCATCCACATCATCTGACCACTTCTGTATTGAGCTAGTCACTGCTACTTCCTGCTTTAGTTTTTGCTTGTAATCAGGAATCAGGAGGATGGAATTATGGTCAGATTTGCCAAATGGAGGGTGGGGGAAAGCTTTTGTGTATGTGGAGTAAAGGTGGTCTAGAGGTTTTTTTCTCCATCTGGTTGCACATGTGACATGCTGGTAAAACATTGGGAAAACTGATTTAAGTTTGCCTGCATTAAAGTGCCTGACCACTAGGAGCGTCGCTTCTGGATGAGCATTTTCTTGTTTGCTTATTACCTTATAGAGTTGGTTGAGTGTGATCTTAGTGTCAGCATTGATCTGTGGTGGTAAATAGACGGCTACGAATAATATAGATGAGAACTCTCTTGGTAGATGTTGTGGTCTACAGCTTATCATAAGGTACTCTACTTCAGGCGATCTGTACCTCGAGACTTCTTGAATATTGGACATCGAGCACCAGCTGTTATTGTCAAATAGACTCATACTCCCACCCCTCATCTTATGACGTAACTTCTTCTCTGTTCTGCCGGTGCATGGAAAATCCCGCCGGCTCAATAATATCCGTGTAGTCGCCACGACTCGGTGAAACATAAGATATTACAGTTTTTAATGCCCCGAGGATAATCATAGGTCATCAATTGTATTTTCCAATGATTGCACATTAGCCAGTAGAACGGATGACAGTGGGAGTTTACTCACTCACCTAAGGATTCTCAGAAGGCATCCCGACCTGCGCCCCCATTTCCTCCATATTTTCTTCACGCAAATGACCAAGATTTGGGCTTGTTCCAAGGAAAGCAGCACATCCTTCTTCCAGTTCAAGGTGAGTAGTCGCTGTTCTGATGTCCAGAAGTGTTTTCCTGTCATAAATGGTTGCAACAACTTTATGTACAAAATCATTTAAAAAATAAGTTCCAAACAATTCTAAAAAATAAAATAAAAATTGTTGGTTAGGAGCATGTAAAATGTCACCTCTTTGGAGCCATCAGTCTCTGCCTACTCCTCAGCAGCTCTCTGAACGAGCCTGGTAGTGCAGCAAATACCCATTAAACCACCTGCTGCAGCAGCCTGGTGGACTTCATGTAGGAAGCCATGTCGCCGGCAGATTTTCCACCCAGCCATTTCTTAGAGGTCATAATGAGCCCTGCTCTCACAACCCTGGCCAGCAAGCTGGCAGAGGTCACCACTCTGGTCCTGATAGGTGGGTTGTGAAACAGTGGCTCCTCCATTATCCATGCTCCTGGCCGTGAAACGCCTCTGTAAACAGTCTTGTTCCACATCCAAAGCACAGTGAGGTAGAACGGAGTAATGGTTGACATATCGACCTGCTACAGATCCAACCGGAAGAAGTGCCTGTTGTTCCCAAGGTCCCTTGCTCTCCCCAGAGAAAAAGAGAGAGAGAGGTCAAGTTGACAGCTAATAAAGGAGTAAATAGTGACATCATCACGGCAAAGATAGAGCCTGATGCAGAGACCCCACATAAACATAAAATAATGGGGGGACGATGTCCCTGATCCCATCTCATGGTGTTCATCTCCATTGTATCTGTTGTGCATGTTTTTTTATACTATAAACCTCTTACACAAATAAGTGAAATTTCCAAAAGTGTTTAAATTGCCCATTGTTATCTGAAGTTGAATTCTGAATCATTCTGTGTCTAAACCGAGGAGTGCAGATGTGGTATCCATTCCATCACATTGACTCAATGTTGAATAGATCTACATCTCACTCTAGTGGATTAAAATTGTAAATGCACTCTTGTATACGTTCAAAAATCCTATCTGTCTGATAAAGTATCATTTTAAAATGGCTATTTTTAAAGGCTCACTAAGGTTATTTAGGCCTACAGAAAAATATCTAAACTGGAGATTATGTAGAGCATATAAAAATCTTTCCAGGTACCTCAACTCAACACGATGATTTCATCCGCGGATTTGAGTGCAGATTCCAGTTCTGGCTCCTTTGAGTCACTATGCAGTCGATACTTTTAAAAATGCACATTTTGATTAACCTTTACCGTGTACCTATGTCTGTCCACTGTTGTTACGTGACTTTCTTTGTTTGCCGAATCCAAACTGTTTAATAAATCCTTAATCAAATGCAACCACTTGTTTCCTAATCAGCGCTAATACACGTGTCAATTGAATCTCAACAAGGAAACAGTCTGTGTTTTGTATTTGATTACATTTTTATTATAAAGTACGGATTTCAGCAAACGAAAGGCACGCAACAACAGAGAGCTAACATAGGTACACGTCAGGGTTTAATAATTTACATTTTCAAGCATCAACAGTAGGGTGGCAGGTAGTCTAGTGGTTGGAGCGTTGGGCCAGTAACTTAAAGGTTGCTGTCTCGAATCCCCGAGCTGACAAAGTAAAAACCTGTCATTCTGCCCCTGAACAAGGCAGTTAACCCACTTCTCCCCGGCAGGCCGTCATTGTAAATAAGAATGTGTTCATAACTGACTCGCCTAGTAAAATAAAGGTTAAAAAATTATAATAATAAAAAAACTGCATAGCCACTCAAAGGAGTCGGCTGTTAATTTAAAAAAAACTCAGGTCTACGCCCAACTCTGTGGATGAAAAAAGTGGAATAGGTTCCAGGGAAAGTTTCCATGCAAGAACTGCAACTACCTGACGAAACGGGAAGGGTCTGTGACTCAAGCGTATTCAGCGGCGTGTGTTTATACTTCAAGAGTTAGAATGACCGATACCAAGAGGTAATTGACTTTATTGATGGATCATTTATTGATAGATTACCGGGTAGCCTATCATGTGTCCATATGGTCTCTCCCCTGCCTCGTGTTGCTGTTATCCCAAAATGAATACACTGAATGTCCCCATGGGTTTTAAAATGACTATTGCGGACCAGGACACTCTATGGCATTCAAATATGCACGGAGTGACTGATTCAGATGTGGTCAAGGCCATGATGATTTTATGTAGCTCATAACTCTATTGTCACAGTTAACATGATGTTTACTTATCGGCTGTAATAACATACTAAAGGAATATGGCGTTCCATTATGTGCATGCTTTTAAAAACATTCTCATCTGGATCTGTTTCCAATAACATATCGAACAGAAGTATATATTTTCTACTGGTATTTCAAGTTGAATAAGTAGTCCTTATTCAAGGCTTTATTATATGAAATACATTGTAACGTGCGTTTCATGTGCCAGGCTTCCTGAACCTCCCTGCCTCTGCCCCCTCCCTCAACTCTCTCCATACATGACAGGCCAAATGATCCACTCTGAAAATAAGGGGATCTGTGCCTCACAGTGGTCAGAATGAATTGACTTTGTTTGACGTGGAATTTGATCCCATCTGATATGAATAAGGGGTCTGATCCCTGGCTAATACCTTTGCCTTTGATGTATTAAACCCCCCTTAAAAAAATAATGTTATATTGGATCCCTTTTCAACCCCTCCATGTCCAAATCCACTGGCCAGCCATACACTTACCTTTTAATAGACACCCCTGCATTGAGTGAAGGGTGTCATGTTTATATTACATACATTTCCAGATAAATCTGTGGTTATCTCATTCTCATTGGAAAGACATAGTTTGTAAAATGTGTGTAAAAAAAATAAAGGTCTACATTTTATTTTCCCTGTCAAGTTCAAAATGTAAAAAAGCTTTCAGCATGGCAGGAAATGTTTCTATAGCAACAAGAGGATGATGCTTTAGAATAACTATTTCAGAAATTGAAAATATTGTCTCTCTATCTACCTCTTCATAGTGGCCCAGCCCTAGGGGGAAAGGGCTTGGCCTCCACGTCTCAGAAAGAGATGTTTCAGAAAATGGAGGAATGGTTCAAATTCTGAGCCAGTTGCAGAAAGTAGTCCGGTCTGGTTTCAGATGCACAAACACTCACACGCTGGGTGAGGTAATTATGAAGAGACAATGAAATAAATGTGGTTATTTGCTTGAACATGACACTTGTCATGAACTCCATTATGTATTGTACTGGTTCCATGAACCAAAAGGGTTATCTGTCCTCACACGTTCTTTCCTTTCCCTTCCATCCTCTCTCCTCCTCCTTCTGACTACCAAAGGTGTCTGAATGTCTACTACTGCATTACAGAGTGTCAGAAGGCTGATTAGCCTCGGCACACGGTCTGCTCAGAGTTGCGTCTAGTAGCCATTGACCGACTGGTGGAATGGCTCATGTTCAAAGGAGAGAGAAAGAGAAGAGGAACGAGTCATGACATTGGGCCAATGTTTGTCGTGATTTAGATGAACAATGTCACTGAGGGTCCTGTATTCGACACAAGGAAGATATGGGCACAAGGCGAAACCCAAATGCAGACACAGGGGGCAGATGTTTGAGCTCCGATATTTATTATAACAAAAGGGTTAGACAAAAGGCAGGTCAGGGACATGCGGAAGTTCATGAAACAGGTCAGAGTCCAAACAGTACCAGGCGATTGGTAGGCTCGAGGTCAGGACAGGCAGGGGTTCAGTGATCAGGTGCGAGACCAAACAGGACAAGGGGACAGGCAGGCTTGAGGTCAGAACAGGCAGAGTGGTCAGGCAGGTGGATTCGGCATCAGGACAGGCAAGGGTAAAAACCAGGAGGGCTACGAGAAAACAGAGACTGGGAAAAATGTGAGCTAGGAAAAACGCTGGTTGACTTGGCAAAACAAGACAAGTTGGCACAGAGAGACTGGATACACAGGGGACTAATGGGGAAAACAGGTGACACCTGGAGCTGGGTGGAGATAATCACCAAGATAGGTGAAACAGATAAAGGTGTGACAGAAGAGGAATCTTCCTCTGTTCTTTGTCATGATGAAGCACCACCTTATTGTACAGACAGAGGATTTGAGTTCATTTAAAAGATTGTTATTAAAAAGGTGTTCCCCACGGTTTCAATTTTCTATTATATTTTCTGAACCAAATGTACCCTGGACACTGGGGAATTTAGTTGGTGATGGTGTGGCCAAAGGTGGTGGATGGGCCCATCATGAGGTCCCCCCTGACAAACTTTAGTCCACCGTCCAAACTAAAGAAAATAGAATTGACTAACTCATTTTGTGTTAGCTAAAACTCTAATTACTGTATGTCAAACGAATGGACAAGAAACAAATTATGGATTTTCCTGGTTATCAACTTAGTGGTTTTGAGGTTGCAGCTTTGCATAGTACCTGTGAGCTGCACTGGTTGAGCTGTTCTTGTGTGAGCTAAGTTCTGTTTATATAATAATAATAATAATAATATATGCCATTTAGCAGACGCTTTTATCCAAAGCGACTTACAGTCATGTGTGCATACATTCTACGTATCGGTGGTCCCGGGGATCGAACCCACTACCCTGGCGTTACAAGCGCCATGCTCTACCAACTGAGCTACAGAAGGACCAGACTTCCTCTGTCTCCTAAAGGGTTTGATGCCAGTCAAGGCCTGGATCAGGGTTGGCTACCAATATTGCTACTCGTTAGGGACTACAAGATCCCTTCCCTGTTTACTGCGCTATAGCATATAGTATTCTCCATCTTTAACAGAATAGCACTTTAACAATGCTCACTTGTATGGCTTAATACCATGTTGCATACCTACTGTAAAATATGATGGTGGATCTTTGACTCTTCCTATAGGCATTTCGTCATCTCGTCATTTCCGGTCACAACTTGTAGACTAGTGTTGCTGTGCGTTTTGTTGCCAACCTTACTTTGCTACCTGACAACTTTACAGTTTTAACTTTTAAATTACCGTTTATATTTTTAGTTTTTCCCTCACTCAACTTTTTTTTAATTCAAATTTTTCACTCCGGATGCTTTATCTGGTTCGTCAGGACCTCCAACAGCCGAAGCTAAGTAGTAACATTAACGTGATGCCTTCTAATTGCAGTTGCTGTACACTTAATATACAGGAGAACGATCGCCTTACGGCGAGGATAGCTGTGCTGCAAGCCCAGCTTCAGACGCAATCGTTAGGCAAGGGTAATTTCAGTGTAGGAAAGGACGAAACAGCGTCTGTGCCACCAGTAAGTGCAGATAGTAACGTTAGTATAAATCCCCTCGCACAGTATCCACAGCCGGACAACTTTCTCATGGCTTCTGGAGGGAAATGCTGTAGAAATGCTCAACCGGTGTCGCTCATTCAGCTGACAGAAACTTTCAACCAGTTCTCCCCATTAAGCAGCGAGTAGGAGTCTGGGGCAGAGCCTTCTCTTATCTCTAATCCTCTCGTTATGGGGTCTGAGACGCCGAAGCTTCCCACCATTAGCTCGGACAAATTGAAAACTCTAGTCATTGGCGACTCTTTTACTAGCAGTATTAGACTTAAAACGAATCATCCAGCGATCATATAATTTTTACCAGGGGGCAGAGTTACCGACGTTAAGGCTAATCTGAAGATGGTGCTGGCTAAAGCTAAAACTGGCGAGTGTAGAGAGTATAGAGATATTCTTATCCACGTCGGCACCAACGATGTTAGGATGAAACAGTCAGAGGTCACATAGCTTCAGCTAGAAAGATGTCGGCATCGAGTAATAGTCTCTGGCCCCCTCCCAGTTAGGGGGAGTGATGAGCTTTACAGCAGAGCCTCACAACTCAATCGCTGGTTGAAAACTGTTTTCTGCCCCTCCCAAAAGATAGAATTTGTAGATAATTGGCCCTCTTTCTGGGACTCACCCACAAACAGGACCAAGCCTGGCCTGCTGAGGAGTGACGGACTCCATCCTGGCTGGAGGGGTGCTCTCATCTTATCTACCAACATAGACAGGGCTCTAACTCCTCTAGCTCCACAATAAAATAGGGTGCAGGCCAGGCAGCCTGCCAGCTTAGTGGTGTCTGCCACTACCACAGTCAGTGTAGTCAGCTCAGCTATCCCCATTAAGACCGTGTCTGTGCCTCGACCTAGGTTGGGCAAAACTAAACATGGCGGTGTTCGCCTTAGCAATCTCACTAGGATAAAGACCTCCTCCATTCCTGCCATTATTGAAAGAGATCATGATACTTCACATCTCAAAATAGGGCTACTTAACGTTAGATCCCTCACTTCAAAGGCAGTTATAGTCAATTATTTTATTTATTTTTTGTTTCACCTTTATTTAACCAGGTAGGCAAGTTGAGAACAAGTTCTCATTTACAATTCAAATCAAATCCAATTTTATTTTATAATTGCGACCTGGCCAAGATAAAGCAAAGCAGTTCGACAGATACAACGACACAGAGTTACACATGGAGTAAAACAAACATACAGTCAATAATACAGTATAAACAAGTCTATATACAATGTGAGCAAATTAGGTGAGAAGGGAGGTAAAGGCAAAAAGGCCATGGTGGCAAAGTAAATACAATATAGCAAGTAAAACACTGGAATGGTAGTTTTGCAATGGACGAATGTGCAAAGTAGAAATAAAAATAATGGGGTGCAAAGGAGCAAAATAAATACAGTTGGGAAAGAGGTAGTTGTTTGGGCTAAATTATAGGTGGGCTATGTACAGGTGCAGTAATCTGTAAAATGCTCTGACAGTTGGTGCTTAAAGCTAGTGAGGGAGATAAGTGTTTCCAGTTTCAGAGATTTTTGTAGTTTGTTCCAGTCATTGGCAGCAGAGAACTGGAAGGAGAGGCGGCCAAAGAAAGAATTGGTTTTGGGGGTGACTAGAGAGATATACCTGCTGGAGCGTGTGCTACAGGTGGGAGATGCTATGGTGACCAGCGAGCTGAGATAAGGGGGGACTTTACCTAGCAGGGTCTTGTAGATGACATGGAGCCAGTGGGTTTGGCGACGAGTATGAAGCGAGGGCCATCCAACGAGAGCGTACAGATCGCAATGGTGGGTAGTATATGGGGCTTTGGTGACAAAACGGATTGCACTGTGATAGACTGCATCCAATTTGTTGAGTAGGGTATTGGAGGCTATTTTGTAAATGACATCGCCAAAGTCGAGGATTGGTAGGATGGTCAGTTTTACAAGGGTATGTTTGGCAGCATGAGTGAAGGATGCTTTGTTGCGAAATAGGAAGCCAATTCTAGATTTAACTTTGGATTGGAGATGTTTGATATGGGTTTGATATTACAGTCTAACCAGACACCTAAGTATTTGTAGTTGTCCACGTATTCTAAGTCAGAGCCGTCCAGAGTAGTGATGTTGGACAGGCGGGTAGGTGCAGGTAGCGATCGGTTGAAGAGCATGCATTTAGTTTTACTTGCATTTAAGAGCAATTGGAGGCCAGGGAAGGAGTGTTGTATGGAATTGAAGCTCATCTGGAGGTTAGTTAACACAGTGTCCAAAGAAGGTCCAGAGGTATACAGAATGGTGTTGTCTGTGTAGAGGTGGATCAGAGAATCACCAGCAGCAAGAGTGACATCATTGATGTATACAGATAAAAGTCAGCCCGAGAATTGAACCCTGTGGCACCCCCATAGCGACTGCCAGAGGTCCAGACAACAGGCCCTCCGATTTGACACACTGAACTCGTATCAGAGAAGTAGTTGGTGAACCAGGCTAGGCAATCATTTGAGAAACCAAGGCTCTTGAGTTTGCCAATAAGAATGTGGGGATTGACAGAGCTGAAAGCCTTGGCCATTGTCGATGAATACGGCTGCACAGTAATGTCTCTTATCGGTGGCGGTTATGATATCGTTTAGGACCTTCAGAGTGGCTGAGGTGCACCCGTGACCAGCTCGGAAACCAGATTGCACAGCGGAGAAGGTATGGTGGGATTCCAAATGGTTGGTAATCTGTTTGTTAACTTGGCTTTCGAAGACCTTAGGCAGGGTAGTTTCCAAGATGGCGTAGCAGTAACTCGTCCTGTCGTATCGTCTCTCTGTAAATATCGTCTCTTTTTCGTTTTAGATATTTTAGATATTTTTTTCTTCGCACATCTTTAAAAACATTTTGGTAAACCTAAGCTTCCAAATACTCTTCTGCAACCCGCCAATGTAGCTACTTTTCCTAAAGTAGTTATATTTACTTCGAAACCGAAACCGGAACTCTTCAACTGAAGCTAGCCAGCTATGCTAGCGGTCTTCAGCTAACCTTTAGCTCGGAAAGCTCTCGCCAGTTCGAACAACGCGACGCTAACCAGAGCATAACGGACCTATTTATTTTTTATTTTTTACCCCCGGATTCCCACCACAAACGGAACATTCTTCAGCTGGATCTTCACAACTAGCTATCGAGCTAAACAGCAACCCTGGTTGATTACTCCTGGCTAGCGTTTCCACCCACGTAGCTTGAAGCTAGCCCGGCCAGAGCTCCTAGCGTACTCCTTGGCTACAATACCTTGACTACGACCGGTCTATCGATGTCACCGCATGAAGAGGAATAAACAGACTCACCCCATTGCAACGTCCTCCAAAGGCTAACTCTCTAGCCCTCGCTATCTCCTTGCTTGCTAACTCGGCATGCTAACTGCTAGCTTGTTTAGCCCAGAACACACCCAAGAACCTCCAGAAGCTAACCAGCTAGCTACAAGCTGTTTAGCTACCAGCTAGCTAGCTACAAGCTATTTAGCTACCAGCTAGCTAGCTACAAGCTACTTAGTCATTGTTAGTTTTCTTAACCTGGATAACACTCACCAGCCCCCCTGCCCCTAGACTCTGATCACTTGGCTACATAGCTGATGCACGCTGGACTGTCCATTAATCACGGTACTCGATTCTGCTTGTTTGTTTTATCTGTTGGCCCCGTTGCCTAGTCAATGCCATTTTACCTGCTGTTGTTATGCTAGCCGATTAGCTGTTGTCTCACCCACTGTTTTAGCTAGCTTTCCCAATTCAACACCTGTGATTACTGTATGCCTCGCTGTATGTCTCTCCCAAATATCAATATGCCTTGTATACTGTTGCTCAGGTTAGTTATCATTGTTTTAGTTCACTATGGAGCCCCTAGCCCCACTCCTCATACCCCTGATACCTCCTTTGTCCCTCCTCCAACATATGCGGTGACCTCACCCATTACCACCAGCATGTCCAGAGATAAAACCTCTCTCATCATCACCCAGTGCCTGGGCTTACCTCTGCCATACCCGCACCCCACCATACCCCTGTCTGCGCATTATGCCCTGAATATATTCTACCATGCCCAGAAACCTGCTCCTCTAATTCTCTGTCCCCCACGCTCTAGGCGACCAGTTTTGATAGCCCTTAGCCGCACCCTCATACTACTCCTTCTCTGTTCCGCGGGTGATGTGGAGGTAAACCCTGGCCCTGCATGTCCCCAGGCACCCTCATTTGTTGACTTCTGTGATCGAAAAAGCCTTGGTTTCATGCATGTCAACATCAGAAGCCTCCTCCCTAAGTTTGGTTTACTCTCTGCTTTAGCACACTCTGCTAACCCTGATGTCCTTGCCGTGTCTGAATCCTGGCTCAGGAAGGCCACCAAAAATTCAGAGATTTCCATACCCAACTATAACATCTTCCGTCAAGATAGAACTGCTAAAGGGGGAGGAGTTGCAGTCTACTGCAGAGATAGCCTGCAAAGTAATGTCATACTTTCCAGGTCCATACCCAAACAGTTCGAACTACTAATTCTGAAAATCACTCTCTCCAGAAATAAGTCTCTCACTGTTGCCGCCTGCTACCGACCCCCCTCAGCTCCCAGCTGTGCCCTGGACACCATTTGTGAATTGATTGCCCCCCATCTAGCTTCAGAGTTTGTTCTGCTAGGTGACCTAAACTGGGATATGCTTAACACCCCGGCAGTCCTACAATCTAAGCTAGATGCCCTCAATCTCACACAAATCATCAAAGAACCCACCAGGTACAACCCTAACTCTGTAAGCAAGGGCACCCTCATAGACGTCATCCTGACCAACTGGCCCTCCAAATACACCTCCGCTGTCTTCAATCAGGATCTCAGCGACCACTGCCTCATTGCCTGTATCCGCTATGGTGCCGCAGTCAAACGACCACCCCTCATCACTGTCAAACGCTCTCTAAAACACTTCTGTGAGCAGGCCTTTCTAATCGACCTGGCCCGGGTATCCTGGAAGGACATTGACCTCATCCCGTCAGTTGAGGATGCCTGGTCATTCTTTAAGAGTAACTTCCTCACCATTTTAGATAAGCATGCTCCGTTCAAAAAATGCAGAACTAAGAACAGATACAGCCCTTGGTTCACTCCAGACCTGACTGCCCTCGACCAGCACAAAAACATCCTGTGGCGGACTGCAATAGCATCGAACAGTCCCCGCGATATGCAACTGTTCAGGGAAGTCAGGAACCAATACACGCAGTCAGTCAGGAAAGCTAAGGCCAGCTTCTTCAGGCAGAAGTTTGCATCCTGTAGCTCCAACTCCAAAAAGTTCTGGGACACTGTGAAGTCCATGGAGAACAAGAGCACCTCCTCCCAGCTGCCCACTGCACTGAGGCTAGGGAACACGGTCACCACCGACAAATCCATGATTATCGAAAACTTCAACAAGCATTTCTCAACGGCTGGCCATGCCTTCTGCCTGGCTACTCCTACCTCGGCCAACAGCCCCGGCCCCCCCGCAGCTCCTCGCCCAAGCCTCTCCAGGTTCTCCTTTGCCCAAATCCAGATAACAGATGTTCTGAAAGAGCTGCAAAACCTGGACCCGTATAAATCAGCTGGGCTTGACAATCTGGACCCTCTATTTCTGAAACTATCCGCCGCCATTGTCGCAACCCCTATTACCAGCCTGTTCAACCTCTCTTTCATATCGTCTGAGATCCCCAAGGACTGGAAAGCTGCCGCAGTCATCCCCCTCTTCAAAGGGGTGACACCCTGGACCCAAACTGTTACAGACCTATATCCATCCTGCCCTGCCTATCTAAGGTCTTCGAAAGCCAAGTCAACAAACAGGTGACTGACCATCTCGAATCCCACCGTACCTTCTCCGCTATGCAATCCGGTTTCCGAGCCGGTCACGGGTGCACCTCAGCCACACTCAAGGTACTAAACGACATCATAACCGCCATCGATAAAAGACAGTACTGTGCAGCCGTCTTCATCGACCTTGCCAAGGCTTTCGACTCTGTCAATCACCATATTCTTATCGGCAGACTCAGTAGCCTCGGTTTTCGGATAACTGCCTTGCCTGGTTCACCAATTACTTTGCAGACAGAGTTCAGTGTGTCAAATCGGAGGGCATGTTGTCCGGTCCTCTGGCAGTCTCTATGGGGGTGCCACAGGGTTCAATTCTCGGGCCGACTCTTTTCTCTGTGTATATCAATGATGTTGCTCTTGCTGCGGGCGATTCCCTGATCCACCTCTACGCAGACGACACCATTGTATACACTTTCGGCCCGTCATTGGACACTGTGCTATCTAACCTCCAATCGAGCTTCAATGCCATACAACACTCCTTCCGTGGCCTCCAACTGCTCTTAAACGCTAGTAAAACCAAATGCATGCTTTTCAACCGATCGCTGCCTGCACCCGCATGCCCGACTAGCATCACCACACTGGATGGCTCCGACCTTGAATATGTGGACACCTATAAGTACCTAGGTGTCTGGCTAGACTGCGAACTCTCCTTCCAGACCCATATCAAACATCTCCAATCGAAAATCAAATCAAGAATCGGCTTTCTATTCCGCAACAAAGCCTCCTTCACTCACGCTGCCAAGCTTACCCTAGTAAAACTGACTATCCTACCGATCCTTGACTTCGGCGACGTCATCTACAAAATTGCTTCCAACACTCTACTCAGCAAACTGGATGCAGTTTATCACAGTGCCATCCGTTTTGTCACTAAAGCACCTTATACTACCCACCACTGCGACTTGTATGCTCTAGTCGGCTGGCCCTCGCTACATATTCGTCGCCAGACCCACTGGCTTCAGGTCATCTACAAGGCCATGCTAGGCAATGCTCCGCCTTATCTCAGCTCACTGGTCACTTTGGCAACACCCATCCGTAGCACGCGCTCCAGCAGGTGTATCTCATTGATCATCCCTAAAGCCAACACCTCATTCGGCCGCCTTTCGTTCCAGTACTCTGCTGCCTGTGACTGGAACGAATTGCAAAAATCGCTGAAGTTGGAGACTTTTATCTCCCTCACCAACTTCAAACATCAGCTAGCTGAGCAGCTAACCGATCGCTGCAGCTGTACATAATCTATTGGTAAATAGCACACCCATTTTCACCTACCTCATCCCCACAGTTTTTATTTATTTACTTTTCTGCTCTTTTGCACACCAATACCTGTACATGATCATTTATCACTCCAGTGTTAATCTGCAATATTGTAATTATTCGCCTACCTCCTCATGCCTTTTGCACACATTGTATATAGACTCCCCTTTTTTCTCTGTGTTATTGACTTGTTAATTGTTTACTCCATGTGTAACTCTGTGTTGTCTGTTCACACTGCTATGCTTTATCTTGGCCAGGTCGCAGTTGCAAATGAGAACCTGTTCTCAACTAGCCTACCTGATTAAATAAAGGTGAAATAAAATAAAAAATAAATAAAGGGTAGGTATGGATATAGGTCTGTAGCAGTTTGGGTCTGGAGTGTCTCCCCCTTTGAATAGGGGGATGACCGCGGCAGCTTTCCAATCTTTGGGAATCTCAGATGATACAAAAGAGAGATGGAACAGGCTAGTAATAGGGGTTGCAACAATTTCAGCCGATCATTTTAGAAATGGAGGGTCCGGCTGATTTGTAGGGGTCTAGATTATGCCGCTCTTTCAGAACATCAGCTATTTGGGTGAAGGCGAAATGGGGGATTCTTGGTCGAGTTGCTGTGGGGGGTGTAGGGCTGTTGACCAGGGTAGGGGTAGCCAGGTGGAAAGCACAGCCAGTCGTAAAAAAAACCTTAATGAAATTCTCAATTACAATGGATTTATCGGCGGTGACAGTGTTTCCTAGCCTCAGTGCAGTGGGCAGCTGGGAGGAGGTGCTCTTATTCTCCTTTACAGTGTCCCGGAACTTTTTCGAGTTTGTGCTACAGGATGCAAATTTCTGCTTGAAAAAGCTAGCCTTGGCTTTCCTAACTGCCTGTGTATATTGGTTCATAACTTCCCTGAAAAGTTGCATATCACGGGGGCTATTCGATGCTAAAGCAGAATGCCACAGGATGTTTTTGTGCTGGTCAACAGCAGTCAGGTCTGGAGAGAACCAAGGGCTATATCTGTTCCTGGTTCTACATTTTTTGAATGGAGCATGCTTATTTAAAATGGTGAGGAAGACACTTTTAAAGAAAAACCAAGCATCCTCTACTGGCGGGATGAGGTCAATATCCTTCCAGGATATCCGGGCCAGGTCGATTAGAAAGGCCTGCTCGCAGAAGTGTTTTAGGGAGTGTTTGACAGAGTTGAGGGTTGGTCGTTTCACCAATGCAGGCAATGAGGCAGTGATAGCTGAGATCTTGGTTGAAAACTGCAGAGGTGTATTTGGAAGGCAGGTTGCTTAGGATGATATCTATGAGGATGCCCGTGTTTACGGATTTGGGGTTGTACCTGGTGGGTTCATTGATCATTTATGTGAGATTGAGGACATCAAGCTTAGAATGTAGGGTGGCCTGGGTGTAAGCATGTCCCAGTTTAAGTCACCTAGCAGCACGAGCTCTGAAGATAGATGGGGGGCAATCAATTCACATATGGTGTCCAAGGCACAGCTGGGGGCAGAGGGTGGTATATAGCAAGCGGCAACGGTGAGAGACTTGTTTCTGTAAAGGTGGATTTTTAGTAGAAGTAGAAGCTCGAATTGTTTGGGTACAGACCTGGATTGTAAAACAGAACTCTGCAGGCTATCTCTGAAGTAGATTGCAACACCGCCCCCTTTGGCAGTTCTATCTTGTCGGAATGTTATAGTTAGGGATGGAAAATTCAGGGTAGGACATCCGGGTTGGCAGAGTGTGCTAAAGCAGTGAATAAAACAAACTTAGGGAGGAGGCTTCTAATGTTAACATGTATGAAACCAAGGCTTTTAACAGTTACAGAGGTCAACAAATGAGAGCACCTGGGGAGTAGGAGTGGAGCTAGGCACTGCAGGGCCTGGATTAACCTCTACATCACCAGAGGAACATGGGAGGAGTAGAATAAGGGTACGACTAAAGGCTATAAGAACTGGTCATCTAGTACGTTTGGAAGAGAGCGTAAAAGGAGCAGGTTTCTGGGTGCGATAGAATAGATTCAAGGCATAATGTACAGACAAAGGTATGGTAGGATGTGAGTAAATTGGAGGTAAACCTAGGCATTGAGTGATGATGAGAGAGATATTGTCTCTAGAGATGGTTAAACCAGGTGATGTCACCACATATGTGGGAGGTGGAACTAAATGATTGGTTAAGGCATATTGAGCAGGGTTTGAGGCTCTACAGTGAAATAAGACAATAATCACTAACCAGGACAGTAATGGACAAAGCATATTGATATTAGAGAGAGGCATACGTAGCCGAGTGATCATTGGGGTCCACTGAGTGGTTGGGCTGGCTGGAGACGCAGCGATTCAGATAGCTGACAGGCCGGTGCTAGCAAGCTAGCAGAAGAGCCTTACACGGAACCCAAACCGACAGCGCGCGTGCGCCATCGTGTGCTATCGTGCATAAATGTATTTTCTCCCCCCACACCAAACGCGATCACGACACGCAGGTTAAAATATCAAAACAAACTCTGAACCAATGACATTAATTTGGGGACAGGTCAAAAAGCATTAAACATGTATAGCAATGTAGCTAGCTAGCTTGCACTTGCTAGCTAACCTTAATTTGTCCTATTTAGCTAGCTTGCTGTTGCTAGCTAATTTGTTCTGGGATATAAACATTGAGTTGTTATTTTACCTGAAATGCACAAGGACCTCTACACCGACAATTAATCCACACATAAAACGGCCAACCGAATCGTTTCTAGTCTTCTCTCCTCCTTACAGGCTTTTTCATCTTTGAACTTATATGGGGATCGTATTTAAACTTTCATTGTATTACCACGACAACCGGCAACAAAGTTTGTCAGGACAGATGTTAGCCAGGAGTAGCCACTCGGAATAGCAGCTAGCTAGCTGAGATGATCCAGGTGAAAAGGTTCAGAGCTTGCGGTAGGAATCTTGAGATATGGAGAGAAAATTGGTCCGGTATGCTCTGGTTTGAGTCGCGTTGTACAAACTGGCTTGAGCTCTCTGAGCTAAAGGTGAGATGATGACCGCTAGCAGTGGTTAGATGACTACTAGCTAGTAGCTAGTTAGCTGGCTAGCTTCTAATGAGGGATTCTGGTTCCGAGGTAAATAAAAAGATCCACATCACAACAGAAGGTGAGGCGGGTTGCAGGAGAGTATTTTGAAGTTGAGGTTTAGAAAAATATTTTTAAAAGACATGCGAAGAAAAGGCTATAAAAAGATATATACACATGGGACACAACAAGACGAAGGACAAAGACATCTGACTGCTACGCCATCTTGGAGAGACTTACAACGAGACTGAAAGGAAATGTCTTTTGGAGAATTTCAACCTTGGAGATCTTTTTCAATATTTGAGGACATCAATTTGACGAGTTTTAACAGCAAAACATAATTTCCAAAAGTTTTCAACCACTTGTTAACATATGACTTGAGGCAATTTCAACCATAAAACTACTAAAGGACAGAATGGTGGTATAATTAGGAGAATTTCAACCATGAGGGATCTTTTTCAATGATAGCAGACACAATTTTGTGTATTTTTCTCACGAAATATCCTTTGTCAGTTTTCCACCATTGGTGATTAACATAAAATATGACTTGAGGCAATTTCTACCATATCACCACTAAAGAAAGGGAAGTGATTGCATGTTAAATGGTAAAGATAATTTAGAACTTTTGTTAAAAAACCTTATTACAGACGAACATTTTCAGTCATTGTTGCAGTGTTGCCTGCCCCTGCCTTCTGCTTAATTGCGTCTCAAAACATTTTCTGTGGGCTGCCTTTGCGAACATACAGTATAAGCATTGGCCTGTATGCCATACTTTTTCCATATGTAACACCATAGAAAATGTGCCTCTAGATTTGTATTTATATCTATATATATATATAGTAAACATGATATTATTGTAATTGTATTACCCATGTTTTCATTATTATGATCCTCTTCATTCAATTTGAATGCAGCAAGATGAACACTGACTGGCATTTACGCAGTGGTGTAAAGAACTTAAGTCAATTACTTTAATGTACTACTTAAGTTGTTTTTTGGGGGGTATCTACACTTTACTATTTATATTTTACTCCACTACATTCCTAAATAAAATAATGCCAATTTTACTCCATATATTTTGAGACCAAAAAGTACTTAGCAGGACAGGAAAATGATCCAATTCACTCACTTATCAATATAACCTTCCTGGTCATCCCCACTGCCTCTGATCTGGTAGACTCACTAAACAAACGCTTTGTAAATTATGTCTGAGTTTTGAAGTGTGCCCCTGGCTATTCGTTAAAAAATTAACAAGTAAACCGTGCGGTCTGGTTTGCTTAATGTAAGGAATGTGAAATCATTTATACTTTTACTTTTGATACTTAAGTAAAAGTAAAGATACTTACGTCCTTTTTTCCTACTGTGTAGTTTAAGTTGATGATAAAAGACAGAAAAGGTACTGCTTGCATAATGCATTATTGATTTCTCCATTAGGTACTAATTGTTGTTGCACTTGCCTGCTAAGCACTTAAGTCCACTAGATGCCGCCATATACACAAAGACATGAAACAATGTAGTAGGCCTGATGTGCATGACAATGTGGCTAGCTAACATAAATCATGTTGTAATATCCCTAGAACCTCAGGGGCATTACCAAAGTACTTTAGAAGGCAAGCAGCACCCTGCTCAGCTCAACAGGGGTGATCTACCTCCACTGCTGGTGGAGGAAAGGACATTGTTACTGTTGGTGAGTATGTATCATCTATGGTGACATATTGATAATAGATCTCATCGCAGTAATATCAAATGCATCTATTCAAATGTTCTGATTTGAAAATGCAAGTGTTTTCCAAGAGTATATGCTGGAATATGACACTTCTGTTCAACAATGTACTATTATACAATGAGATAAAGAATGAGGTAATTTAATGACAAATGTATTGCTCATTAAAGGTAGGTAAACAAGAGAAACTTGAAAGACAATTGTTACGGGACACGTGTTGATTTCTAATATTGATGAGACAACACTCTTTAATATCTCCCTCTCGCTTACAGGTCAGCACCATCATCATGACAGAGAAAAGATGTCCCCCCTGTCGGAGAAAGGAGGACATTGATGCCACCAGTCCAAAGAATGACCACATTCAACATGAAATTGTCAAAGGAGCAGAAAAGGAATAAGTCATCTTAAGGCCAGGATGTCATCATATCTTCAGTCAACAGAACAGATGACATTGTTGTTAGTGGTTGTCGCTTTTGGAAAATGTTAAGAGGGTAATTCTTAAGGTAGTGATTCTTCAGAGACCTAGGTTGTCAGCATCCTCTAAGACAAACACCAGTCTAAAGCAGAGATTGTAATAAATATTATATATGGTACTTAAAATAGCATTTTTCACGGACCCAAAGCTGCTTTACAATTGTAAACAAATACAAACCAACCACATAAAGAAACCAAAACTTGAACAAGGTGAAGGTGGTCAAGCTTAAAGGGAAAAGAGTGACGTGTCAGTGTATGAGTGAGTGAACAGGGGTGTTTGCAGTCCTTAGATCCAACACACTGGATCAAATTCATTACGCTCACAAAAAAAGTACAACAATATATAGAGCAACGCTGGAGAATGCCCAGTCACCAAAGGTCTCTAGTGTGGACCTAGGAGCGACAAGGTGGCCTGCTGTGGCAGAACGGAGTGAGTGTGGGAGTTGGTAGCCAAGAAAAAAGGTCAGAGAGCTAAGGAGGGGGATGGTGGTGAAGAGATTTGTAGGTCAGGAGGATGATCTTGTAATCAATATGTTGAGAGACCGGGAGCCAAAGGGTTTGATCTAAAGACTGCACTCTCCTTGGCCAGGATGGTAGTTGCTGCTGTGTCACTGCTAGTAAAAGTTCAGTGGGAACTACAACGCTTACTCTGTGGAAACACACAAAATAGGTTTTATGGACAAATAGCATGACTTTGGTTTATATATATATACAGTTGAAGGCGGAAGTTTACATACACATGAGCCAAATACATTAAAACTCTATTCAACATTTAATCCTAGTAAAAATGTGCTGTTTTAGGTCAGTTAGGATCACCACTTTATTTTCAGAATGTGAAAATGTCAGAACAATAGTAGAGATTATGGCCAAACAGTTCTATTTTTGTTTCATCAGACCAGAGGACATTTCCCCAAAAAATCCGATCTTTGTTCCCACGTGCAGTTGCAAACCGTGGTCTGGCTTTTTTATGGCAGTTTTGGAGCAGTGGCTTCATCCTTGCGGAGCAGCCTTTCAGGTTATGTCGATATAGGACTCGTTTTACTGTGGATATAGATACCTTTGTACCTGTTTCCTCCAGCATCTTCACAAAGTCCTTTGCTGTTGTTCTGGGATTGATATGCACTTTTCGCACCAAAGTACGTTCATCTCTAGGAGTGAGAACACATCTCCTTCCTGAGCGGTATGACGGCTGCGTGGTCCCATGGTGTTAATACTTGCGTACTCTTTGTTTGTACAGATGAACCTGGTACCTTCAGGCATTTGGAAATTGCTCCCAAGGATGAACCAGACCCGGAGGTCAACAATTGTTTTTCTGAGGTCTTGGCTGATTTCTTTTGATGTTCACATGATGTCAAGCAAAGAGGCAATGAGTTTGAAGGTAGGCCTTGATATACATCCACAGGTACACCTCCAATGGACTCAAATAATGTCAATTAGCCTATCAGAAGCTTCTAAAGCCATGAACTCATTTTCTGAAATGTTCCAAGCTTTTTAAAGGCACAGTCAACTTGATGCATGTAAACTTCAGACCCACTGGAATTCTGATACAGTGAATAAGTGAAATAATGTGTCTGTAAACAATTGTTGAAAAATGAATAGTATCATGCACAAAGTAGAGGTCCTAACCGACTTGCCAAAACTATAGTTTGTTAACAAGAATTTTGTGGAGTGGTTGAAAAACTAGTTTTAATGACTCCAATCTCTGTGTATATAATCTTCCGACTTCTTCAGTGGGAAGAACAAGTATTTGATACACTGCCGATTTTACAGGTTTTCCTACTTACTAAGCATGTAGAAGTCTGTCATTTTTATCATAGGTACACTTCAACTGTGAGAGATGGAATCTAAAACAAAAATCCGGAAAATCACACTGTATGATTTTTAAGTAATTAATTTGCCTTTTATTGCATGACATAAGTACTTGATGCATCAGAAAAGCAGAACTTAATATTTGGTACAGAAACCTTTGTTTGCAATTACAGAGATCATACGTTTCCTGTAGTTCAAAGAGCCTGGATCTCAATCTCATTGAGCACATCTGGGACCTGTTGGATCGGGGGGTGAGGACTAGGGCCATTCCCCCCAGAAATGTCCGGGAACTTGCAGGTGCCTTGGTGGAAGATTGGGGTAACATCTCACAGCAAGAACTGGCAAATCTGGTGCAGTCCATGAGGAGAAGATGCACTGCAGTACTCTTGTGTAGGGGGCAGTATTTTCACATCTGGATGAAAAGGCCCAGAAGCTAAGATATGCATATAATTGATAGATTTAGATAGAAAACGCTAAAGTTTCTAAAACTGTTAACATTTTCTGGGAGTAAAATAGAACTGATATGGTAGGCAAAATCCAGAGGACAAACCACCCCCCCCCCAAAAAAAAATATTTCAGTCTACCACTTTTCAATGGCTGTTACTTTTATTATAAGGCGAATTACTCCCAGATTGTAGTTCCTAGGGCTTCCACTGGATGTCAACAGTCTTTAGAAAGAGTTATGCTGATTTTTGGAAAAATGAGCCAGAAATGTTCATTTCTAGGTGGCTCCCATTTTGGCTGTAGTGTTTCCAAGCGCGTGGACAATAGCGCGTTATTTGGTATTTCACTTCCCGATTTGCTCTATAATAGCCTTGAACCCTTGGTCGTAGCGTTCCGTCCGGTCCAGCAGTAGCTCCTCATGCCTCCCAATGTTGGCTCACTGCAGGGAGACAGCGTGGCGGAGCTGGTCCAAGTCTGTTCTGTCTTCCATGGCCAGTTCGTACTATAAGGGCACAGGGCGAGACTCAAATGTAGACACGGGAGGCAGATGGTTTGAGTCTCTGACATTTATTATAATCCAAGGGGCAGGCAAGAGAATGGTCGTGAACAGGCAAAAGATCATAAACAAGGTCAGAGTCCAGGAGGTACAGAGTGGCAGGTAGGCTCGAGGTCAGGGCAGGCATGTTCAGAGTCAAGGCAGGCAAGGGTCAAAACTGGGAGGACTCGTAAAAGAGAGATCAGAAAAAACACTCTGGTTGACTTGACAAAACGAACTGGCAACAGACAAATAGGTAACCCCGGAATAAATACCCAGGGACTAATGGGGGAAATGTGACACCTGGAGGTAGGTGGAGACAGTCACAAAGACAGGTGAAACAGATCAGGGTTTGACAGTTTGAGGAGCTGCCGTTCCGTTACCCTGCACAAAAGGGGAGAAGTCGTGGTTGAGGGCCTGCCGGGTGCCCCAAGAGAAGAGTAAGACTTCAACAGCAAATATTACTTTGACTTGGTTGTTAATGGACCAATCTTTGCAACTATTTATTTTGTTTAGGTCTCTGAATATTGTGAATATACTTTGAATAATTGCTTACCTTTCTCCTCTTCTTTTTCCTCTTCCAGATGATGGAGATGGGATAGGATCAGGGGTGTAGTGCAGCCTTCTTGAAAGATCACTTAATGATTCATTAGTATTCTGCATACCAGCCTGGATAAAATATCCTACTTTATGTTACTCTTACACTACACCATTGGATAGGATGGAGTTTAAAGTTAGTTTGGATTATTTTTGTCATTTCCATTACATCATTGATGTTGACTGCCAAGATTGTTATACTGTTCGATTTGTTTGTAAACAAATAATTTCCCAGAAAGTGTATTGCATTTATCCAATCGTTTTCTCATTCATTTTAACCTAATGCCGCTCATTCATTATATTATTTCAATAAACTTGTGTAGTCGTGATATACAGTAGACTGCTGAGGAAGAATTGATTCTCCCAGATCATCCTATACTTCTGACAACCATACTCTCTTCCTAATAGGGGGTTTCCATAATAGATTGTGCTACATGGTTCCCATTCTACACACACACAGTTGGGTGGTTGCGGTCAGAAGTTATGTGGTTGAATTGTGTGGTTGTGTTCGGAAGTTGTGCGGTTGAGGTCAGAAGTTGTGTATTGCTGTCAGAAGTTGAGCGGTTGCGGTATGTGTGGTTGTGGGAACTAGATATGGTGAGAAGTTGTGCGTTTGGCATCAAAAGTTATGTGGTTGTAGTGACTCTCTTCTCTCCTCATTATTTTGGCCATCAGTGTCAGCGAGTCACCTAGCAATGGTTACATTTTGAAATCTCAGTATTCACACAAACAGCTGTTGTTAGAAGAGAGCACCGATTTGAGTAGCAGAGAAGTAGACTAAGCTGGTAAGCCTTTAATGTTTTGTCTAAGTGGTTGCATAGTGGAATTATTAGCTGATTTGCGTCAAAAATTGCATTCACTTACAGAGAATGTCAGTTGCAAGTGATGATAATAACTCTATCCATAATTATATCCTCCTGATTCCTGTTTACAAGCCAAAACTAAAGCAGGAAGTACCAGTGGCTCGCTCAATATGGAAGTGGTCAGAAGACGCAGATGCTACGCTAGAGGACTGTTTTGCTAGCACAGACTGGAATATGTTCCAGGATTCATACAATGGCATTGAGGAGTACACCACCTCAGTCATCAGTCTTCATCAATAAGTGCACTATACGTACTGTCGTGTCTTTGGCATCATTAAAAGTGAAGACTTATTTTATCAAATAAATTCTCTGTAATTATTATTACGTGATTAAACTAATCATGTAAATGTAATTAACTGAGAAGTCGGGGCACCACAGAAAATCTTCAGATTAAAGTTATGATTTTCTGAATATAATTTCAGATATTTTAATATCTACTCAATTAGTCTTCTTTTAATGAATTATTCTTTAACTCATGTCAGTCTCATTCCAAACGTCATAAATTGTTGGTTATCTGCATGAACCCACCCTTGACTATAAATCATCAATACGCCAATTGGCTTAATCATTTATTTACTAACTAACTAAATAATCACAGAAATGCATAAACAAACAAACAGTAGATATGTTACTGACAAGGATAGGGAAGATTCCCTAGTGGGCTAAGCCGATATGACGGCTTGGTGGACAAAGGGAAGTGGGTGTCGACTGAGAGAGAGCGGGAAAGACAAAAGGGATCACTAATATAATATAATATAATAATAATCACTACACAGTTGGTAATTCTATTAATTGAAATGCTAATCCTCTGCACATGAAGGCGCACTCCTTTGGGAATAATTGAAATCATTATATATTTATGCCCATGTGTCATTGTGATCTCTGTTGGAATCGTCAGTCTGTCGGCTGGAGAGTTCATCCAAGTCTCTCTCTCTCTCTTTCTGTTTCCCTGAAGTCTTTCGTGATTAGAATTAATACTTCAGAGTACCATTCAGAAATGTTCTCAAAGAATAGATGTTTTGGCGGTTGTCAGTATTCGCATCCCAGGTTTACACAATTTCTAGCTGCAGACTAGTAATTCATATCTAAGATTTGCTCTTATTCTGTAGGGATCAATAGTCTCAGAGTTTAAACATTTCCAGTTGTGTTTCCAATGCTCCACGTGGTAGGGTTAGGAATTTAATACATTTTTGCAATCACAGCTCACGCTGTGGGTTTGCTTAGTCTGAACAGGATTTTCTTAGGAGGGGTTTTTATTAGTAACCCTAAAAAAAGGTGGTTCCATGACACCAGATCATGTCTGCTCATGGGGATGGGCCAATGACTTAGTTAAACTTTAAAGGGAATACAATTCTTACGTTAAAGTTTTAACATCACATTACATCATTTCACAAATAGTTTCATCTTTACTCATTCATTTTATACAACAATTAGATGCAAACCTCACATCTGAGGCACCTGTATAAACAGAGTTAGGGTAATGTGGCTGTATTGTCTTTCATGAGGTCACAAACATGAAACAAAATGGACAGGGTCGTAGCTGGCTTCTCCACAGACCGTTTACACATTCTCCAAAATATGGATATTGTTCAGTTCTCAAATTCTGTGATGTAGTAGAATTTGGCGGGAATTCCTTTGTTCTACTGTCAAAATCTCTGCATGAAAAGGGGGAGAGAGTCTCCGCCAGGAATTTACGACCTGCGATGACAGAACCTGGCTGTAGGAGTGCATGAGAGAGGGGGAATCCATTTATTTGGAAAGTAATAAATATATATTTTTTTAAAGCATTCATGATTTGCGGAAAACTATTACTCTTGTTAAAAATATAAAATGGTATTACATTTGGTGAAGAGCACATTATGACTTGTATTGGACTCGAAACTCAAAGTTTAGGACTTGAGACTTGACTTGAGTCTTGTCGGTCTTGACTTGGGACTTGACTCGGACTTGCCTGTCTTGACTTGGGACTTGTAAAACAATGACTTGATCCCACCTCTGCAGATCAGTAATCACGATTTTAAATTTGCTCGCATATTTGAGAAGCAGAGAATTGTTTTTTTTTTACATTGGTAAAAAGTAGACTCAGAGCTACAAAATGGTATAACATACACTGTATTTTCGGGGAACAATTGGAAAGTAATTCTGCTTCGAAAGTTGATACATTTGTAAACGTACTTTTGAGAAAAGGGCCTTTGAATATTTCGGTACCTACTGGAGAGCTCTCCTTTGTCTACATCCATTCAGCATTGTTCACACCCTATTAAACCAGCTCCACCAGCCCCTCATCTCTTTAAGGATTCACATGTGAGGTCATGTGCTAAACAGTGAGTAGTGTCGTAAAGATTAAGACTAAAAGTGGTAGTAGCCTACAATAAGGAGAAATTATAGGAAAACAGTGTGTCCTGATAAAAATACTTTAGAAATATTAGATGACACTTACCCAGACTCACTTGTCTAAACTGATGGGTCATGTGAAAGAAATGCTATAACCCCCAGCCACAACCAGTGGTGGAAAAAGTACTACATTGCCATACTTCAGTAAATGTTAAGATAGCTTAATAGAAAATGACTGAAGTAAAGTTGTCACAGTAAAATACTACTTGAGTGAAAGTCTAAAAGTATTTGGTTTTAAAAATACTTAAGTATCAAAATGGAATTGCTAAAATGTACTTTAAGGGTCAAAAGTAAAAGTGTAAATAATTTCAAATTCCTTATATTAAACCAGTTTTTAAATGTTTTTTTTTTTACGGTTAGCCATGGGCACACTCCAACACTCAGACATTATTTACAAATAAAGCATCTGTGTTTAGTGAGTCTGCCAGATCAAATGCAGTTGGGATTACGCCCAGGGATGTTCTCTTGATAAGTGTGTGAATTGGACAATATTCCTGTCAAAATGGGAGGATGTTAGCATTGCGCAGCAGCTGAAACCTGGTCCCGACAGTCCAAACGCTCCTTGGTGACAACAACACCAGGCTTCAGAGCATCATAGCTATAAAACAGGAAATAACAAAAACAATTAGAAGACATTACAACTTTTCACAACATCAATTCACCTCCCAAGTTTAGATAAGAAGAATAACCTCATACAATGCAATGAAATTGATATTCACCTGAAGTGCTGCTACTGTTTGGTCTGTGGCAGCGGCCTGAAGTATGGAGTCAGGTGTTGTTGCCAGTCATAGCCTTCCACCAGCACTGTACCATCCTCCAGTCCAACCAGCTGTGGGATGTTGACCCCTGTCACAGTGCTGTCCTTCACAACACCAGCAATCTCAGGCCGAAGCACAAGTCGGGGGTAAATTCGATGTGGCCTGTGATCAGGAAGTGAAGGTCCAGTCAACTTAGTGTATGTAAACTTCTGACCCACTGGAATTGTGATACAGTGAATTATAAGTGAAATAATCTGTCTGTAAACAATTTTTGGAATAATTACTTGTGTCATGCACAAAGCAGAAGTCCTACCCAACTGACCAAAACTATAGTTTGTTAACAAGACATCTGTGGAGTGGTTGAAAAACAATGACTCCAACCTAAGTGTTCGGGACTTCAACTGTACATGGAGGAGACGTAATCAAAGCTAGTCGTCTTGACTACTTTCTTGTCTCTTTCTCTATTGTATCAAAGGTTAAAAAAGTTTTAATAGGAGACAGAATGCGATCGGATCATCATCTAATTGGCCTTCACATAACTCTAATAGATTATACTCTTATAGAAAGAGGTAAGAACAGCTGCAGACAGCATATGAATTACAGCACTAACCTAATATTTTCTCTGTTCATTACATTTACAGTGTCTCTAGCGGTGTCTGCTAACCAGCCTTGGGCCCCCAGTTGGCCCGAAGGTTATCTTAATTAAGAGCAGATGAGGTGGTGATGACGGGACTGGCTTCCTCTCTCACATCAAAACATACCTGCAGACGAGAGACAGATGGATAGAGAGAAAGCATGATTAAACCTTGTTATTTTTATTCCAACACTGTTAGTCATCTTAAATCAGGAGGTGAAATGCAAAACTGACCTTTGATCATTAACTCTGGGACTACTACATCTCTGTCTGTATTTCAATGTAAAGCATCTCTTTAATAATACTTCCTGTATAATATAAACTGACCTGGGATCATTAACTCTGGGACTATTACATCTCTATCTTTATTTCAATGTAAAGAATCTCTTTAATACTACTTCCTGTATAATATAAACTGACCTGGGATCATTAACTCTGGGACTACTGCATATCTTTAATAATACTTCCTGTATAATATAAACTGACCTGGGATCATTAACTCTGGGACTACTACATCTCTGTCTGTATTTCAATATAAAGCATCTCTTTAATAATACTTCCTGTTGACCCGACCATGTGACATCTCACCTATGATCATGCTGTGCCCACTGTCAGCCAGTTCAGATGCGGGAGGGGTTCACCAAAACAGCTGACATAAACTTGAGGATTTAGGGAGAAGGGGGAGAGGGATGAAGTGAAGAATGTTAGAGACTGTTATTGTGTGTGGTCTCACCTGGTATCCACACTAAGTGGCTACAGAGTACTTTATGCTGAAAAACAGACACATGAGGACAAACAATAGAAGATAATATCAATAGAAGATACTGTATGTGAAGCAGGCACCTATCGGAGTGTACCTGAAACATTTAAATATAGAGGGCTATGTGTCTCACCAGTTGGTTATTGCAAGGCTAGGGAAATCCCCAGGGAAATCAAGACTTGGCAGCAACAGATAGTCCAGTGAAAATGGCTGTGTTCATGTGATGTAAATCTGAAAATTAGCAGCTGACATCTTAATCTCTGGGATATGTGGGACGCTAGCGTCCCTCCTGGCCAAAAGCCAGTGAAAATGCAGAGCGCCGAATTCAAATAAATTACTATAAAAATCAAACTTTCATGAAATCACACATGCAAGATGCCAAATTAAAGCTACACTTGTTGTGAATCCAGCCAACATGTCAGATTTCAAAAAGGCTTTTTGGCGAAAGCAAACAATGCTATTATCTGAGGATAGCACCATAGTAAACAAACACAGACAAGCATATTTCAACCCTCCAGGCGCGACACAAAACACAGAAATAAAGATATAATTAATGCCTTACCTTTGACGAGCGTCTTTTGTTGGCAATCCAATATGTTCCATAAACATCAAAAATTGTCCTTTTGTTCGATTAGTTCCGTCAATATATATCCAAAATGTCCATTTATTTGGTGCGTTTGATCCAGAAAAACACTGATTCCAACTTGCGCAACGTGACTACAAAATATCTCAAAAGTTACCTGTAAACTTTGCCAAAACATTTCAAACTACTTTTGTAATACAACTTTAGGTATTTTTTTACGTAAATAATTGATAAAAATTTAAGACGGGATGATCTGTGTTCAATACAGGAGGAAAACAAACTGTAGCTAGCTTTCAGGTCACACGCCTCTAACAAAGAGTACTCTTCACTCTAGCCTGAACAGTGTTACTTCTTCATTACACAAAGGAAAAACCCCAACCAATTTCTAAAGACTGGTGACATCCAGTGGAAGCGATAGGAACTGCAAGAATGTCCCTTAGAAATCTGGATTCCCAATGAAACCCATTGAAAAGAGAGTGACCTGCTACATAAGTTCTGTTATACTCACAGACATGATTCAAACAGTTTTTGAACCTTCAGAGTGTTTTCTATCCAAATCTACTAATTATATGCATATATATAATAATATTCATATCTTATCTTTTAGGGATGAGTAGCAGGCAGTTTCATTTGGGCACGCTTTTCTTCCAAAATTCCGAATGCTGGTTCCTATCCTAGAGAAGTTTAAGGGTTTTTTAATGAATGCATGTGAGAGAGGTTCCATGTACAACAGGACATGCAGAGATGGAGATAAAGAACACAGAACAGTTTAATTACCTCTGGTCAGCTCGCTCTCTGGAAGTAAAGAAAACAGCTTATTTTTTATTGTAGGAAAACAATAACTGAGATATGACTGTTCAATCTAAAGCAGCAAATGTCATTTTCAGGATACGTCAATACAGCCCAGTGCTGATTTCCTGAGATGTCATCATGTCCCCTGTTCTGAAAGTTGCTCTCAATTATTTTGAATTGAAAATAAAAAAGGTTTTGCTCTAGACAAAAAGACACAAATGTACCTCCATAGCATATCAAATCAAATCAAATCAAATTTTATTTGTCACATACACATGGTTAGCAGATGTTAATGCGAGTGTAGCGAAATGCTTGTGCTTCTAGTTCCGACAATGCAGTGATAACCAACAAGTAATCTAACTAACAATTCCAAAACTACTGTCTTATACACAGTGTAAGGGGATAAGGAACATGTACATAAGGATATATGAATGAGTGATGGTACAGAGCAGCATACAGTAGATGGTATCGAGTACAGTATATACATATGAGATGAGTGTGTAGACAAAGTAAACAAAGTGGCATAGTTAAAGTGGCTAGTGATACATGTGTTACATAAGGATGCAGTCGATGATGTAGAGTACAGTATATACATATGCATATGAGATGAATAATGTAGGGTAAGTAACATTATATAAGGTAGCATTGTTTAAAGTGGCTAGTGATATATTTACATCATTTCCCATCAATTCCCATTATTAAAATGGCTGGAGTTGGGTCAGTGTCAATGACAGTGTGTTGGCAGCAGCCACTCAATGTTAGTGGTGGCTGTTTAACAGTCTGATGGCCTTGAGATAGAAGCTGTTTTTCAGTCTCTCGGTCCCAGCTTTGATGCACCTGTACTGACCTCGCCTTCTGGATGATAGCGGGGTGAACAGGCAGTGGTTCGGGTGGTTGATGTCCTTGATGATCTTTATGGCCTTCCTGTAACAACGGGTGGTGTAGGTGTCCTGGAGGGCAGGTAGTTTGCCCCCGGTGATGCGTTGTGCAGTCCTCACTACCCTCTGGAGAGCCTTACGGTTGAGGGCGGAGCAGTTGCCGTACCAGGCGGTGATACAGCCCGCCAGGATGCTCTCGATTGTGCATCTGTAGAAGTTTGTGAGTGCTTTTGGTGACAAGCCGAATTTCTTCAGCCTCCTGAGGTTGAATAGGCGCTGCTGCGCCTTCTTCACGACGCTGTCAGTGTGAGTGGACCAATTCAGTTTGTCTGTGATGTGTATGCCGAGGAACTTAAAACTAGCTACCCTCTACACTACTGTTCCATCGATGTGGATAGGGGGGTGTTCCCTCTGCTGTTTCCTGAAGTCCACAATCATCTCCTTAGTTTTGTTGACGTTGAGTGTGAGGTTATTTTCCTGACACCACACTCCGAGGGCCCTCACCTCCTCCCTGTAGGCCGTCTCGTCGTTGTTGGTAATCAAGCCTACCACTGTTGTGTCGTCCGCAAACTTGATGATTGAGTTGGAGGCGTGCGTTGCCTGTGAGTAACCACTGTCACGAGTCCGACCGAGGGTGGTTCCCCTTCCCGGGCGGGTGGCGCTCGGCGGTCGTCATCACCGGCCTATTAGCTGCCACTGATTGTTTTTTCCTCCCCCTCCTTGTATGTTTAGTGGTAGCACCTGTTTATGTTTAATTAGTTTGTCTTTATTAGACAGCCGGCCCGCCTGGTTGTTGTGCGGGATTATTTTATTGTAAACCTTCGGCTCTGTTGTAGAGGTACGTGCTTAGTCGTGATTTTTTCTATTTGTACCTTTTCCCCTGTGTTTGGGAACGTTACTTTTGTGTGCACCCTGTGGTGCGTTTGGTGCTAGTAAAGACGCACAGCATTGAACTCTGTCTCCTGCATTTGACTCCACACCCACGACACCCGGAGCATTACAACCACACCTTCATAAAAACGTGCTACTGCATGTAGAATTCTTGACACACAACCGAAGATGCTGTCATATCCTGCCAGCACGCCCACAAGCGAGCCACTCAGGAGCAGAATGATGATGCGTGGAAGAGGGAAAGGAAAGCGATGGGAACAGCAATTTGTTGCAAGTTGTGGAGGAGGGCTAATAGCTGAACAATCTTTACTTAGTTAACGTTAGGTAGCTAGCTATCTAACTACCCAACGTTTATTGACTTGAACATTCTCGTCATTTTTAGCTTAGCTAAATGGTATAGTCGTTGTGCTTTCTCAATGGACATTCGGGTGCTTTTGTAAATTCGCTCTGGCTATCTATAGGCTGGACAATAGAACGAGTCAAAATTCACCCAAGGCTGAAAAACGGCTTAAGAACTTTGCCTAAACTGGAACACTAGCGCGAGCCCATAGAAAATGAATGTAATCGAACGTTCGCAGACCCTGTTTTGACTGGAGAGATGCTTAGAATTCCATGAAAAATGTATCCCTTTTTATTTTACCACTACAAACTGTTCGTCGGACAAAACTGGAAAAAAACAACTAGTGTAGAAAGTAAACATTTGCACCTCGATGGTGTCAACTGTGCTTATGTCTGCGTCATGAAAAAGTAGGGAGAAAATAAAAACTTTGGACTATTTCTGGTCTAGCGATCGATGACAAATGAACTCGCTGCCCAGACTTACATAATTACGAAGAGGAGATTCTCCTGATTAAAATTGTGCCCTTGTAATAGTTTTGTTTCTTTCCCTCTCCTCACCCCTACCTGGGCTCGAACCAGGGAACCTCTGCACATGCAGACAACAGCCACCCTTGAAGCATTGTTACCCATCACTTCACAAAAGCTGCGGCCCTTGCACATGCTTATGCACACTCTCATTCAAATACATTTGCGTTTTTTTGCCAATGTTTACTGACACTGGCCATATTCAACGGGTGTTGAGCATTCAGCAATTCGTAATTTATTCTGCGCTCTGCCACAATCAGACGAGAGTGGTCTGAAATCGGAGTAGATAGCCAGAGTGAATTTACCAGCTACGGCAATCAACGTTTTCGCAGTGACATCATTAGCATTCTATTGAAATGGTTACTTGCATAGTGGAGTCTTTTGTTTCGACATGTAACTAGCTAGCTAGCTAGCTAAACAATGGACCATAATCCCAACTCATGACGTTACTACCCTGCATGAATATGCAGGTAGCTAACCAACCAGGTTCAATGTTAGCTAGCTAACAGTAGGCTATAACTAGCAAAGCAAATGGCTCTGAGATACGAATAATATTACTACACAGATAATACATGTAATGTTAGCTAGTGAGCCAGCCAGCTAATGTTAGCTAGCTAGATAACAGTACACTTTAACTTTAAATTAAAACAACTTTCTGACTAAATTAGAAATGTGAAACACATGAAAATGTAGCTAGCTAGACAATCTTACCTGTATAAATGGATGGACGCTTCTCACTCTCTGTCACTGATTCCATGGTTGACCTTAGTTTGAAGTGTTTCTTCTCAATCTCCTTAGCTATCATGACTTGCCTAGTTAAATAAAGGGTTAAATAAAAATCATACTCTAATTCCACTGATTTCAAAACTCGGTCCTCCAGAAAGGGGAGAGTAACACTTATGCAGTTCTTCTACATAATATATTTTTAAAACGCTGCATTATACATTATTGCCTACACATACTAACCAGCTCAATTAGCCAGAATCTTGCTACATTGCAGACCAATCCGAACTCATCTCTCAGCATGTCCAGCCCACTCATTATTTCAGCCAATCATGACTAGCGGGAAGGTTGTTGGCTTTTTCTGTGGTTAAACCAACTAGGCTTGCATTGTAACATGCTTACTGGTGTTTACAGATGGCATACAAGTTTGTTATTAAGCCACATGAAATTTCATATGTTCCAGAAGGTATTTCAGCCCAAAAAAGCATTTTGATTCAATTAAAAAAGTTTACATTCAAATGGTTCTCCTCTGAAGTAGTGACGTGCGACATACGCCTAGTTTCCTGATACGAGTCACATATGTGTTATCATTTTAGAGTGGTCCCTGCAGTGTACCATCGCAAATATGTGATTGGAATAGTAGCAACAGAACGTGTGATTCAACAAACGCTTCTAAACAGTATTGTTGTCTGAAAAGCATCTAAACAATCTTATTCCTCAATTTCACCTTTTATTGTAAAAGATACATGCCGACATCATGAATCAAGCATCACACGGAACACATCCACAGCCAAACTCATTACATAAACCAGTCCAAATAACAGGTTGCGCTGACAAGAAACAAAACATAAGGTAGCGACCTAACAGCTAGACTTGTAATATTGTTTAAAAAATAAATGGGTGTCAGCATAGCTTACAGCAGCTAAATTCTTTATGATGGCAGCCATGTTTGTTTATGTTTGACAAGCAAAATCTCCCTAATTCCAGAATGCCATTCACTAGACGCAAATAAACTAAATCAAAGATGGCTGCGCCCATTGCCCGAAAAATATTCACTTAGTTTGGCCACTTTTCAGCATATTACTGTCATGTTTTGTCTTATATTGTCTTGTCATTTTGCTTTTCCTTCTGTTCGTTTTCCCCCTGCTGGTCTTTTTAGGTTCGTTCCCTTTTTTCTCTCTCCCTCCCTCTCTCTCTTCTCTCTATCGTTCCTGCTCCCAGCTGTTCCTATTCCCCTAATCAATCATTTAGTCTTTCCACTCCTGTTCCCTATCTTTTCCCCTGATTAGAGTCCCTATTTCTCCCCTTGTTTTCCGTTTCTGTCCTGTCGGATCCTTGTATATTGTTCACCGTGCTGTGTCTTTGTATCGCCCTGTCGTGTCGTGTTTCCCTCAGATGCTGCGTGGTGAGCAGGTGTCTGAGTCTGCTACGGTCAAGTGCCTTCCCGAGGCAACCTACAGTTTATGATCGAGTCTCCAGTCTGTTCTCGTCATTACGAGTGGAATTGTTTTTTATGCTTTATTTACCGCTCCGATTTGTCTAGGAGTGTTGCATATTTCCTTTACTGGATTAAAGACTCTGTTTTCGCCAAGTCGCTTTTGGGTCCTCATTCACCTGCATAACAGAAGGATCCGACCAAAGAATGGACCCAGCGACTACAGACGCTCGTAACACTGCCGTCGAGATCCAAGGAGCCATGCTCGGCAGACACGAGCAGGAATTGTCTGCTGCTCGTCATGCCGTGGAGAACCTGGCCGCTCAGGTTTCCGACCTCTCTGGACAGTTCCAGAGTCTTCGTCTCGTGCCACCTGTTACTTCCTGGTCTGCCGAGCCTCCGGAACCTAGGGTTAATAACCCACCTTGTTACTCCGGGCAGCCCACGGAGTGCCGCTCCTTTCTCACCCAGTGTGATATTGTGTTCTCTCTCCAACCCAACACATACTCTAGAGAGAGAGCTCGGGTTGCTTACGTCATATCACTCCTTACTGGCCGGGCTCGAGAGTGGGGCACAGCTATCTGGGAGGCAAGGGCTGATTGTTCTAACAATTACCAGAACTTTAAAGAGGAGATGATTCGGGTTTTTGACCGTTCAGTTTTTGGTAGGGAGGCTTCTAGGGCCCTGGCTTCCCTATGCCAAGGTGATCGATCCATAACGGATTACTCTATAGAGTTTCGCACTCTTGCTGCCTCTAGTGACTGGAACGAGCCGGCGCTGCTCGCTCGTTTTCTGGAGGGACTCCACGCAGTGGTTAAAGATGAGATTCTCTCCCGGGAGGTTCCTTCCAGTGTGGACTCTTTGATTGCTCTCGCCATCCGCATAGAACGACGGGTAGATCTTCGTCACCAAGCTCGTGGAAGAGAGCTCGCGTCAACGGTGTTTCCCTGCTCCGCATCGCAACCATCTCCCTCCTCTGGCTCAGAGACTGAGCCCATGCAGCTGGGAGGTATTCGCATCTCGACTAAGGAGAGGGAACAGAGGATCACCAACCGCCTGTGCCTCTATTGCGGACTTGCTGGACATTTTGTCAATTCATGTCCAGTAAAAGCCAGAGCTCATCAGTAAGCGGAGGGCTACTGGTGAGCGCTACTACTCAGGTCTCTCCATCTAGATCCTGTACTACTATGTCGGTCCATCTACGCTGGACCGGTTCGGGTGCTACATGCAGTGCCTTGATAGACTCTGGGGCTGAGGGTTGTTTCATGGACGAAGCATGGGCTCGGAAACATGACATTCCTTTCAGACCGTTAGACAAGCCTACGCCCATGTTCGCCTTAGATGGTAGTCATCTTCCCAGTATCAGATTTGAGACACTACCTTTAACCCTCACAGTATCTGGTAACCACAGTGAGACTATTTCTTTTTTGATTTTTCGTTCACCTTTTACACCTGTTGTTTTGGGTCATCCCTGGCTAGTATGTCATAATCCTTCTATTAATTGGTCTAGTAATTCTATCCTATCCTGGAACGTTTCTTGTCATGTGAAGTGTTTAATGTCTGCCATCCCTCCCGTTTCTTCTGTCCCCACTTCTCAGGAGGAACCTGGCGATTTGACAGGAGTGCCGGAGGAATATCATGATCTGCGCACGGTCTTCAGTCGGTCCCGAGCCAACTCCCTTCCTCCTCACCGATCGTATGATTGTAGTATTGATCTCCTTCCGGGGACCACTCCTCCTCGGGGTAGACTATACTCTCTGTCGGCTCCCGAACGTAAGGCTCTCGAGGATTATTTGTCTGTGTCTCTTGACGCCGGTACCATAGTGCCTTCTTCCTCTCCGGCCGGGGCGGGGTTTTTTTTTGTTAAGAAAAAGGACGGTACTCTGCGCCCCTGCGTGGATTATCGAGGGCTGAATGACATAACGGTTAAGAATCGTTATCCGCTTCCCCTTATGTCATCAGCCTTCGAGATTCTGCAGGGAGCCAGGTGCTTTACTAAGTTGGACCTTCGTAACGCTTACCATCTCGTGCGCATCAGAGAGGGGGATGAGTGGAAAACGGCGTTTAACACTCCGTTAGGGCATTTTAGGTACCGGGTTCTGCCGTTTGGTCTCGCCAATGCGCCAGCTGTTTTTCAGGCATTAGTTAATGATGTTCTGAGAGACATGCTGAACATCTTTGTTTTTGTCTACCTTGACGATATCCTGATTTTTTTCACCGTCACTCGAGATTCATGTTCAGCACGTTCGACGTGTTCTCCAGCGCCTTTTAGAGAATTGTCTCTACGTGAAGGCTGAGAAGTGCTCTTTTCATGTCTCCTCCGTTACTTTTCTCGGTTCCGTTATTTCCGCTGAAGGCATTCAGATGGATTCCGCTAAGGTCCAAACTGTCAGTGAGTGGCCCGTTCCAAGGTCACGTGTCGAGTTGCAGCGCTTTCTAGGTTTCGCTAATTTCTATCGGCGTTTCATTTGTAATTTCGGTCAAGTTGCTGCCCCTCTCACAGCTCTTACTTCTGTCAAGACGTGTTTTAAGTGGTCCGGTTCCGCCCAGGGAGCTTTTGATCTTCTAAAAGAACGTTTTACGTCCGCTCCTATCCTCGTTACTCCTGACGTCACTAGACAATTCATTGTCGAGGTTGACGCTTCAGAGGTAGGCGTGGGAGCCATTCTATCCCAGCGCTTCCAGTCTGACGATAAGGTTCATCCTTGCGCTTATTTTTCTCATCGCCTGTCGCCATCTGAACGCAACTATGATGTGGGTAACCGCGAACTGCTCGCCATCCGCTTAGCCCTAGGCGAATGGCGACAGTGGTTGGAGGGGGCGACCGTTCCTTTTGTCGTTTGGACAGACCATAAGAACCTTGAGTACATCCGTTCTGCCAAACGACTTAATGCTCGTCAAGCTCGTTGGGCGTTGTTTTTCGCTCGTTTCGAGTTTGTGATTTCTTACCGTCCGGGTAGCAAGAACACCAAGCCTGATGCCTTATCCCGTCTTTTTAGTTCTTCTGTGGCTTCTACTGATCCCGAGGGGATTCTTCCTTATGGGCGTGTTGTCGGGTTGACAGTCTGGGGAATTGAAAGACAGGTTAAGCAAGCACTCACGCACACTGCGTCGCCGCGCGCTTGTCCTAGTAACCTTCTTTTCGTTCCTGTTTCTACTCGTCTGGCTGTTCTTCAGTGGGCTCACTCTGCCAAGTTAGCTGGTCATCCCGGCGTTCGAGGCACTCTTGCTTCTATTCGCCAGCGCTTTTGGTGGCCGACTCAGGAGCGTAACACGCGCCGTTTCGTGGCTGCTTGTTCGGACTGCGCGCAGACTAAGTCAGGTAACTCTCCTCCTGCCGGTCGTCTCAGACCGCTTCCCATTCCTTCTCGACCATGGTCTCACATCGCCCTAGACTTCATTACCGGTCTGCCTTTGTCTGCGGGGAAGACTGTGATTCTTACGGTTGTCGATAGGTTCTCTAAGGCGGCACATTTCATTCCCCTCGCTAAACTTCCTTCCGCTAAGGAGACGGCACAAATCATCATCGAGAATGTGTTCAGAATTCATGGCCTTCCGTTAGACGCCGTTTCAGACAGAGGCCCGCAATTCACGTCACAGTTTTGGAGGGAGTTCTGTCGTTTGATTGGTGCGTCCGTCAGTCTCTCTTCCGGGTTTCATCCCCAGTCTAACGGTCAAGCAGAGAGGGCCAATCAGACGATTGGTCGCATACTACGCAGCCTTTCTTTCAGAAACCCTGCGTCTTGGGCAGAACAGCTCCCCTGGGCTGAATACGCTCACAACTCGCTTCCTTCGTCTGCTACCGGGTTATCTCCGTTTCAGAGTAGTCTGGGTTACCAGCCTCCTCTGTTCTCATCCCAGCTTGCCGAGTCCAGCGTTCCCTCCGCTCAAGCGTTTGTCCAACGTTGTGAGCGCACCTGGAGGAGGGTGAGGTCTGCACTTTGCCGTTACAGGGCACAGACTGTGAGAGCCGCCAATAAACGTAGGATTAAGAGTCCAAGGTATTGTTGTGACCAGAGAGTGTGGCTTTCCACTCGCAACCTTCCTCTTACGACAGCTTCTCGTAAGTTGACTCCGCGGTTCATTGGTCCGTTCCGTGTCTCTCAGGTCGTCAATCCTGTCGCTGTGCGACTGCTTCTTCCGCGACATCTTCGTCACGTCCATCCTGTCTTCCATGTCTCCTGTGTCAAGCCCTTTCTTCGCACCCCCGTTCGTCTTCCCTCCCCCCCTCCCGTCCTTGTCGAGAGCGCACCTATTTACAAGGTACGTAGGATCATGGACATGCGTTCTCGGGACGGGGTCACCAATACTTAGTGGATTGGGAGGGTTACGGTCCTGAGGAGAGGAGTTGGGTTCCGTCTCGGGACGTGCTGGACCGTTCACTGATTGATGATTTCCTCCGTTGCCGCCAGGATTCCTCCTCGAGTGCGCCAGGAGGCGCTCGGTGAGTGGGGGGTACTGTCATGTTTTGTCTTATATTGTCTTGTCATTTTGCTTTTCCTTCTGTTCGTTTTCCCCTGCTGGTCTTTTTAGGTTCGTTCCCTTTTTTCTCTCTCCCTCCCTCTCTCTCTTCTCTCTATCGTTCCGTTCCTGCTCCCAGCTGTTCCTATTCCCCTAATCAATCATTTAGTCTTTCCACTCCTGTTCCCTATCTTTTCCCCTGATTAGAGTCCCTATTTCTCCCCTTGTTTTCCGTTTCTGTCCTGTCGGATCCTTGTATATTGTTCACCGTGCTGTGTCTTTGTATCGCCCTGTCGTGTCGTGTTTCCTTCAGATGCTGCGTGGTGAGCAGGTGTCTGAGTCTGCTACGGTCAAGTGCCTTCCCGAGGCAACCTACAGTTTATGATCGAGTCTCCAGTCTGTTCTCGTCATTACGAGTGGAATTGTTTTTTATGCTTTATTTACCGCTCCGATTTGTCTAGGAGTGTTGCATATTTCCTTTACTGGATTAAAGACTCTGTTTTCGCCAAGTCGCGAAAGATAAACAGGGTTGCCAGATTTAGTTGAAACCATTTTAGTTTTTGGAGGGGGGTTATTTAATTTGTAGGGGAGTTCATGGGGGGGGTAGAAATGGGGGAAGGTATCATGGAGAAATATGATGCAAATGACTAAAATGAGGGATTTATCAATAAATGGGGGAGGGGGAGGGGGTGCAAACACAGGGGAAAGTTTATAAGCTAAATTTTAAAAAACAACCCCTGGAAAGAGTGGCCTGAGCTGGCAACCCTGAGTAATGATAGTTACAATCTAATTAAATTGAGTAAAACATCTCTTCACCTCGTTTTGTTTTAACGTCTTTGGTCTGACAGATGTTTGTGACAACCAGAGTGCATTGAATGATGTCAACAAACAACATCAAATTGTATTTGTCACATGTGCTTACAGTGAAATGCTTACTTACAAGCCCTTAACCTACAATGCCGTTTTAAAAAAGTAAGTATTAAGTAAAAATATAAAAGGAAAAAACTAGGTAAAAAAAAAACTTAACAGCAGCAGTAAAATATCAGTAGTGAGGCTATATACAGGGGGTACCGGTACAGAGTCAATATGAGGGGGCACAGGTTAGTTGAGGTAATATGTACATGGAGGTAGAGTTAAAGTGACTATGCATAGATAATAAACAGAGAGTAGCAGAAGCGTAAAAGAGGGGGGGGGGGAATGCAAATAGTCTGAGTAGCCATTTGATTAGCTGTTCAGGAGTCTTATGGCTTGGGGGTAGAAGCTGTTAAGAAGCTTTTTGGACCTGGACTTGGCGCTTGCCGTGCGGTAGCAGAGAGAACAGTCTATAACTAGGGTGGCTGGAGTCTTAAGACCTTCCTGGGTGGTAGCGGGGTGAACAGCACATCGGGTGGTTGTTGTCCTTGATGATCTTTTTGGCCTTCCTGTGACATCGGTGCTGTAGGTTTCCTGGAGGGCAGGTAGTTTGCCCCCGGTAATGCGTTGTGCAGACCGCAGCACCGTCTGGAGAGTCAACATTCTATTGCAGTGTCTCAGTCTCCTACACGTCGGCTGTGTGTCATTGCTGGTGACACCTCAGCAAACGACCCCAGTTTTCCATGATAAAACTGAGAGTGATTAGAATGGTATTTCAGACACAACATGCATCATTTAACAACCCCAAAGATATGTGACATGAGCTGTCTGATATCACATTATGACTTGCCCCAGCATTTAGCCAACATTTGGCATTTGGCAGCTGCAGCCCACTTTAACTCTCACAGTGATCTCTTTTAGATTTCTAAAATAGATTAGATGGCAAAACAAAACCGGTAAAAAAAACTCACAAACTAACAAATATAGATAGGGTCAGAAAGTGAAACAGACTCAAGGTAAGACCAATGTTTGCATAGATATGCTCAAACTTTGACACGCCACCCACTTGACCCCGTCCTGCCAAGCAAAGGCCATAGAACGGTGAAGAAAAGGTCAAGGATCATCACACAGTGTTGCCATATCTGGTTTGGATTTCTAAGAGCAGGTTAGCCATGTTGTCACATGCTTGTGTGCCCCGAGGTTAACTTTCTGGATTGCTCTTTCAGAACCTTCACACTGGTGGAACTTTATGAACTCACAGCTGGTTTACACTTTATATTAAATTTACTTAGCTGGTTACACTTTATATTAAATTTACTTAGCTGTTTACACTTTATATTAAATTTACTTAGCTGGTTACACTTTATATTAAATGAACTTAGCTGGTTACACTTTATATTAAATGAACTTAGCTGGTTACACTTTATATTAAATGAACTTAGCTGGTTACACTTTATAAAATATTTAATGAATTTAATGAATTATAAAATGTTCAGAAATATTTATAAATGTTTAAATGCTTTTAATTATAAATGCTTATGAATTGTAATGCTGATAAATGTTTACAAATAATGAAATACTTAATAGTAGTTTATAAACGAAGCAAAAAAGCACAAAATGAACATGTGTAAATATTTTATGACCATAACAAAATTCAACAACTGTCACATAAATTGAACAAGTTCCACAGACATGTGACTAAAATAATTTGAATAATGTATCCCTGAATAAAGGGGGGTTCAAAATCAAAAGTAACAGTCAGTATCTGGTGACGCCACCAGCTGCATTAAGTACTGCAGTGCATCTCCACCTCATGGATTGCACCAGAATTGCCAGTTCTCGCTGTGAGATGTTACCCCACTCTTCCACCAAGGCACCTGCAGGTTCCCGGACATTTCTGGGGGGAATGGCTCTAGCCCTCACCCTCCGATCCAACAGGTCCCAGACGTGCTCAATGTTATTGAGATCCGGGATCTTCGCTGGCCATTGCAGAACACTGACATTCCTGTCTTGCAGGAAATCATGCACAGAACGAGCAGTATGGTTGGTGGCATTGTCATGCTGGGTCATGTCAGGATGAGCCTGCAGGAAGGGTACCACATGAGGGAGGAGGATGTCTTGCCTGTAACGCACAGCGTTTAGATTGCCTGCAATGACAACAAGCTCAGTCTGTTGATGCTGTGACAGACCATGACAGACCCTCCACCTCCAAATCGATCCCGCTCCAGAGTACAGGCCTCGGTGTAACGTCATTCCTTCGACGATACACGCGAATCCGACCATCACCCCTGGTGAGACAAAACCGCGACTTGTCATTGAAGAGCACTTTTTGCCAATCCTGTCTGGTCCAGCGATGGTGGGTTTGTGCCCATAGGCGACGTTGTTGCCGATGATGTCTGGTGAGGACCTGCCTTACAACAGGCCTACAAGCCATCATCCTTTCTCAGTGTATTGCGGACAGTCTGAGCACTGGAGGGATTGTGCATTCCTGGTGTAACTAGGGTAGTTGTTGTTGCCATCCTGTACCTGTCCCGCAGGAGTGATGTTCAGATGTACCGATCCTGTGCAGGTGTTGTTACATGTGGTCTGCCACTGCGAGGGCGATCAGCTGTCCGTCCTGTCTCCCTGTAGCGCTGTCTTAGTTGTCTCACAGTACGGACATTGCAATGTATTGCCCTGGCCACATCTGCAGTCCTCATGCCTACTTGCAGCATGCATAAGGCACGTTCACACAGATGAGCAGGGACCCTGGGCATCTTTCTTGTGGTGTTTTTCAGAGTCAGTAGAAAGGCCTCTTTAGTGTCCTAAGTTTTCATAACTGTGACCTTAATTTCCTTCCATCTGTAAGCTGTTAGTGTCTTAACGACCGTTCCACAGGTGGATGTTCATTAATTGTATATTGTTCATTGAACAAGCATGGAAACAGTGTTTAAAGACTTCACAATGAAGATCTGTGAAGTTATCTTGATTTTTACGAATTATCTTTCAATGACCGGGTCCTGAAAAAGGGATGTTTCTTTTTTGCTGAGTTTACATATTTTTTAAATTTGTATTATTATTCATGAAAGTTATTATTAGCATGTAAAATAAAGCAGACTGACTGTGAGATTTGAGCAGTTAATTCAGCATTTCAGATGGAGGAAAACGGACAGACGGGTGTCAGCAGATAAGCATCAATCTGGTACGTTTTATCAAAAAGAGCAGTTTCAAGGAACATGACGCTTATGTGAATACCCAGCAAACAGGACGTCTGTGGACCACGACAGAACCTCCTGACATTCCAGGGAAATGGGATACCAAGTCATTTGCACAACTGAATGCATTCAACAGAAATAATGTCTTCCTCATTTAACCCAACCCCTCTGAATCAGAAAGGTGTGATGGGGGCGTCCACATCATCGGCACCCGGGGAGCAGTTGTTGCTGCCTTCTTCCTCTTTTATCTCCTTCTCTATCTCCCCCTCCTCTCTCCAAGCTCCACCTCTCTCTCCCATCTTCACAGACTGGACATTGACGCATAGAAGTCAATACATTGCATTCAATGCAAAAACACGTGTCAATAGATTTGACACAAAATTCAATACATTGTAGCCTGGGTACCAGTCTCTTCAGCTACCATTCCACTCCCTGTACTTCATGTCATGTGCCAAAGAGACTGGCATTTTTGCCATCATATCAATGTAATCATTAATGAGCTCTATGAAAACAGAGGTTTTGATCCTGATTCGGCAACCCTTACAGCTATCCTCCAATCACAACGATTATGCAAATATTGGAAATCTTTCTCTTACAGAATTTTCTCTCCACAGAACACTTTTGGTATCTGGTTGCTATGCAACCATTTTTTTGTTTGTCCAGTCTGTGAAAAGTTGCTCAGTCTAAATCCTCAAGCAAACTAAATATAGTTGAAGTCGGTAGTTTACATACACTTAGGTTGGAGTCATTAAAACTCGTTTTTCAACCACTCCACAAATTTCTTGTTAATTCACAAACTATAGTTTTGGCAAGTCAGTTAGGACATCTACTTTGTCCATGACAAAAGTAATTTTTCCAACAATTGTTTACAGACAGATTATTTCACTTTACATACAGTTTACATATAGTAAACTGACTGTGCCTTTAAACAGCTTGTAAAATTCCAGAAAATAATGTCGCTTTAGAAGCTTCTGATAGGCTAATTGACACCATTTGAGTCATTTGGAGGTGTACCTGTGGATGTATTTCAAGGGCTACCTTCAAACGCAGTGCCTCTTTTCTTGACATCATGGGAAAATCAAAAGAAATCAGCCAAGACCTCAGAAAAAAGTTGTAGACCTCCACAAGTCTGGTTCGTTCTTGAGAGCAATTTCCAAATGCCTGAAGGTACCACGTTCATCTGTACAAACAATAGTATGCAAGTATAAACACCATGGGACCACGCATCCGTCATACCGCTCAGAAAGGAGATGCGTTCTGTCTCCTAGAGATGAACGTACTTTTGTGCAAAAAGTACAAATCAATACCAGAACAGCAGCAAAGGACCCTGTGATGATGCTGGATGAAACAGGTACAAAATTATCTATATCCACAGTAAAACGAGTCCTACATCGACATAACCTGAAAGGCCGCTCAGCAAGGAAGAAGCCACTGCTCCAAAACTGCCATAAAAAACTCAGACTGCGATTTGCAACTGCACATGGGGACAAAGATCGTACTTTTTGGAGAAATGTATTATTGTCTAATGAAACAAAAATAGAACTGTTTGGCCATAATGACCATCGTTATGTTTTGGAGGGGAGGCTTGCAAGCCGAAGAACACTATCCCAAACGTGAAGCACGGGGGTGGCAGCATTAGGTTGTGGGGGGTACTTTGCTGCAGGAGGGACTGGTGCACTTCACAAAATAGATGGCATCATGAGGGAGGGAAAATGATGTGGATATATTAAAGCAACATCTTAAGACATCAGTCAGGAAGTTACAGCTTGGTCGCAAATGGGTCTTCCAAATGGACAATGACCCCAAGCATACTTCCAAAGTTGTGTCAAAATGGCTTAAGTACAACAAAGTCAAGGTATTGGAGTGGCCATCACAAAGTCCTGACCTCAATCCTATAGAAAATGTTTGGGCAGAACTGAAAAAGCATGTGCGAGCAAGGAGGCCAACAAACCTGACTCAGTTACACTGGCTCTGTCAGGAGGAATGGGCCAAAATTCACCCAACCTATTGTGGGAAGCTTGTGGAAAGCTATCCGAAACCTTTGACCCAAGTTAAACAATTTAAAGGCAATGCTACCAAATACTAATTGAGTGTATGTAAACTTCTGACCCACTGGGAATGAGATGAAAGTAAATAAATCATTCTCTCAACTATTATTGTGACGTTTCACATTCTTAAAATAAAGTGGTGATCCTAACTGACCTAAGACAGGGATTTTTTACTCGGATTAAATGTCAGTTATTTTTATCCTCCACTACACAATAAGCAAGTGAAATAGTTAGCTAGCTATGTTACTTCAACTGCATTGTACGGTAAGGCAAGCTTACACAATTGTACATTCAATTTGCCGTAAACGCATCCACTATTTCCCAAGACGACAGCCTGGTTTGCTGGTTTTCTCAGGAGTCCCTAAAACATTAAACAACACGAATTACAATGTCATACTCAAGTCATAACACCATAAATTAACTTTATGACAAAGAACATAGATGCGTTGGCTGTTCAGTTGCAGAGGAGGAGACTCAGCCTCGGAGAAAGGGTTAAATATCAGTGCTTGTGTGAAATGTTTTTTTGTCTGAAGTACCTGCACCTTCGTCCCCTGTTCTGACTCCTTCTCCGGTGAATGTGGCTTTATTGGTTATGGGAAGCTAGAACCGGGTGCCAAGAGTTGCGGGTGTGCGAGATTACACCTCTCGCAAGTCCCCGATGGGTCTCCTGAATCATGCAAGGTGTAGGAATGGGCGGATTTCCTCTTCCATCTAGCCGGCTGTTGTCTTAGGCAGCTCTATGGTAAGAAACGTCTCAGTTTCTGGAGTCGAAAACCCTGTGCTACCCTGGGGTTCGAGTACAGGATATTAGGATATTACCATTCTACATTAGCACATGGAGATTGATGCTGTTGTAGTCCATGTGGCCCTGCGCCCTCGCTGGGTCAAGGTAGTGAACGTTTTTGCAGGCTCTTTGCACTTCACAACTGGCTACGTGACTGTTCGCCTTGGATGTAACTTTTATACACAACTTTGACTCCTGTTGGAAGCAGAGGATGCTCTATAAGGAAGATGAGATTCACCTTAATCATTTTGGTGCCTGGATCCTATCCAAACATTACAAGGTAGTGCTGAGGCAATAGCAAATCAAGCTCCTCAAAGGAATTTACTCCCATTAAATCATGTAATGAATGTAATTTGGGACAGTCTGAAAATATCAACGTTGGTTTGGTGTTGATAGCTTAAACGGTGTAGGAGGAGATCTAAGATCTGGTCTAAGATAAGTTATTATATGTATTTGTTTCACCATTCAGGTTTTTTCCCTCTTGAAATGCATTGGGAGCTCATTTAAATATTGTTATAGTTCAAAAAGTGGAAATGCTATCAACAGAAAAAAAACTCAAGCAATCCGAGTTAGGCATTTGGAAGCTAGTTTTGTGTTAATAGCTTAAACGGTTTAAGTTCTCAAATCTATGAAGAAGAAGAGGAAGAAAAATGAAAATAAGAAGAATAAGTATGTAAGAAATCTAGAGTTGTGCTTTGCATTCAGAAAGCACACCTAATAATATGAGTATTGATGGTTCATGAAATGGACCTATTCCTTTCACTGAGGGAGAGAGGGTAATTGATATGTTATTGGTAGCCACCAGGGATCCTATGGGAAGAGAAAAGACACATGACAGTCTTGAGTTGGGGAGGAGGGAGCACTTTGGGGCAGAGGTCAGGTCAGATGAAGTGAGGAACAACAGATATCACTAAGGTTCTGTCTACCAACAAAGATGCAATGGCTGTTCAGATGTGTAGGAGGAGACTCAGCATAGGAGAAAGGGTTATATATTAGTGCTTGTGTGAATGTCTTTTGTCGATTCAGCTGTTCTATCCTTTGGAAAGAATAAACTTGGTTTAAGCATTCACAGTGCCCGCTGAGTTCTTACTCTGATAAGGAGGAATTGGCTTTGGGGGTGACCAGTAAAATATACCTGCTGGAATGTGTGTTACGAGTGGGTGTTGCTATGGTGACCAGTGAGCTGAGATAAGGCGGGGCTTTACCTAGCAAAGACTTATAGATGACCTGGAGCCAGTGGATTTGGTGACAAATATGAAGCGAGTGTCAGCCAACGAGAGCATACAGGTCGCAGTGGTGGGTAGTAAATGGGGCTTTGGTGACAAATCGGGTGGCACTGTGATAGACTTCATCCAATTTGCTGAGTAGAGTGTTGGAGGCTATTTTGTAAATGACATCGCCGAAGTAAAGGATCGGTATGATAGTCCGTTTTACGTGGATATGTTCAGCATGAGTGAAGGAGGCTTTGTTGCAAAATAGGAAGCCGATTCAAGATATTATTTTGGATTGGAGATGCTTAATATGAGTCTAGAAGGAGAGTTTACAGTCTAACCAGACAACTAGGTATTTGTAGTTGTCCACATATTCTAAGTCAGAACCGTTCAGAGTAGTGATGCTGGACAGGCGGGCAGGTGTGGGCAGCGATCAGTTGAAGAGCATTCATTTGGTTTTACTTGCATTTAAGAGCAATTGGAGGCCAGGGAAGGAGTGTTGTATGGAATTGAAGCTCATCTGGAGGTTACTGTCCAAAGAAGGGCCAGAAGTATACAGAATGGTGTCGTCTGCTTAGAGGTGAATCAGAGAATCACCAGCAGCAAGACCTACATCATTGAGGTATACAGAGAAAAGAGTCGGCCCGAGAATTTAACTCTTTTCTCTGTATACATCAATGATGCAGTAAAAGGGTCCAGGCTAATTGGCAAAATAGGTATTGTAGCCCAAGAAAATTGGCTGATGGACCTCTACAGCTAACAGTCCGATATGCTCTAGACAGCTAGTGGGCCGCGGCTAGCAGGCTAGTAGATGGGCATTCAGGGGGCGTTGCGACGGAGAAGCCTGTTGAAAACCCCCTCGGCCGGATTACGTCGGTAGACCAGTCGTGAAGGACAGAGACTTACATTGTAAAATATACAAAACCCAGTCAGTAAACTGTACAACATCCCTAATCAAAGAGATTAAATTAAAGTACTATTGGACACTTTTTGGGGAAAATCATAGCCTCACAGCATTGAACGAGTACATTTAACTGTTGAAAATATTAATTATATATTTAAAAGAACGGCAACAAAATCCCAATTTAAGTCAATTAAAAAGGTTTGCTGGTTTGACAAAGAATGCAAGCAACAAGTTTTACCCTTTGAATATTGAGACACTTAAACATTATAAGAACATCAAGATAAAAAAAATTTGTGAACATACCCGAAAACAACTGTACTGAGTCCATAAATTCAAATTCTTTCTTCGACCATTGGAAGTCAACCAACAAACAAAAACCAGAAGAATTGGCAATCCAAAATGGAGTTAAATGGATGAAAAATTGAAAAGAAACTATTTGCAATCCAATCAATCACAAGACAAGAGACCAAAGATATTGATGACAAATTGGAATTGATTATAAAAGAACCCAAATTAAATTAGATTTCACCATCTTTAACTAGGTTTCCATCCAACCTTTTTATGAGAGTAAAGTACATGCAGTGTTGGGGAGTAACGGATTACAAAAAATGGTAACTGTAATCCGATAGCTTTTATTCAAATTGGATAATCTTTGGATGCCGACAGCAGTCGCACCATTGGAAGACATAGCTTGGACTACCGATACTTTTGGAAAACTATATGATTATTTTGAGGATTACTTTCAAATTCAGAATGGATGTTTGTGAAAAAAATATCTTTGACACTTCTCTGTTTTATCAATGACATTCAAATCAGCATTGAAAAAAGGCCCACGTTTAAGTTTGTTCCATCTGAGAGAGTCTGACCACAAGTCAGAGACCACTATGATGACACACCAAATGTGTTTGATGGATGGCGGGAAAAGAGCAGGAATAGGCTTTTATAGGCTACAGTCCAAGCTATGTCTTCCAATGGTGTAACTTCTGTCGGCATCCAAAGATGATCCAACTTGAATAAACGCTTGGAGGTAAGGATGACAGCAGTGGTGTAGCCTACGGTGATACAGATATCACTTATTATTGATATCTACATAGCGCATTGATGTGAATCACACTGCTGCTCTCTCATTTAGCTATTTGTGCCTTACTGATTGTGGTTGTTGTGGATGGCTGTTCACAAATCTAAATGTGTATTTGAACCCAATAATGGTTGAATTCAAGAAGTTTAAGCTGCCTATCAATCAATGTTTTTGAAACCAGTGAACAGCCAGTGAAAAAAACACTGATTCTTGAAAAATATAACTTCGAAATGCCCCATGAGAAACCAAAATGTAACCTTGTTTTTCTCCAATGTTTGTGAACATTGTAAATGTAAACAAACACTGCATAGCCTCATAACATGGTTAAAACAATAATGTTGATATCATGGATGGTCAATCCTTGCATCCATAGCCCTGTCTATTCATCTTTGATTGGTTACATTTCTACAGGCCCATCCCTCAGCTTTTTACCAAAACAGAGGCGGGGTGCCCATTTAAAAATATAAAAAAATTGTGGATTTGCCCTTTAAACAGCTTCATATTCTCAAGATATCAAAGTGTCACCAACAAAAAGGTAAACAATAGGCCTATTGCAAATGCAGCATATGGAATTAATTTTTCACATGTAAATAGCACTTTTAAGTAGTGCTCAAAGCATGTCATTCCATGAGCGCAGGATTTATTTTTTAACTCGACTCAATGAGCCCAATCAGTCCTCCATGACAACAAAATCATAAACAACAGAGTAGAACTGGCTAATAAATCCTTCGTTTTGGGGTCATGCTCAGGTAAAACAATTTGGCTAATCTATACTTCCATATTTCCAATATATGGAATATAACATTTATTGGAAATAATGGAATTCTGATAGACTTCGGTTTTTAATGTAAATATATAATTTAAACATATATAGTATATATATAGAAAGTGATGTGCTAGAAGAAGCCTACATAACTAATCCATAAAGTAAAATGTAACGTCCATATGGCCAGCTTTGTAAACTTTAACATTGAGCAATAGATGTCGTTCAATTGGAAACATACATTTCTCTTCTTCTAAAGCCTCTAAAGTAATCTAAAAGTAACTGGATGTAATCAGATTACATTACTGAGTTTGGATAATCCAAAAGTTACATAACTGATTACAATTCTGGACAGGTAACTAGTAACTGTAAAGGATTACATTTAGAAAGTAACCTACCCAACCCTGAGTACAATGTAGGATAAAAATCTAATGACAGGCCTGATGGAAATAGAACATTTGCTGGTGATCTTTCCAAATATCGCTAAAAATAAATACGCTAGACAAGGTGGGATCTTTTTGTGTCTGTAAAATTAATTATTTCAGAAATGGCAGTGGAAATGCCTTTATGCGCAAATATTGATAAAATAACCATTCTATTGAAGTGAATTTAGTCATTCGATGATGTGGTGTGTGGTCCTCCCACTACGAATTGGGAAACCTTGCAGTTTATTAGGCTACACGTGTAAAAAAAAACTTATGATGAACTTCACAGGGTGGTGAAAGTGCAAGGTGATCTTGATGTTCCTTTCCAATACATATCGAGGGTCTGATTCTGGTGACATCATGATCGATGGTTGACTGCCATTTGACAAATAAAATACACATTTGCTATTTAACGCAAACGCAAATGCAATAAAAACACATTGAATTGAGATTTTTCTTTTTAAATGAAAAAGTACATTTTGTGTTTACTACATCATCATGGTGATTTTTATCCGCAACAAGTCTGTTTGGTGGAAACACACCACTAGTAAGAAAATTGACATATTTTCTTTATGTCAATTTTAGAATATTTGCATGAAAATATGTCACCAATTGGATGGAAACATAGCCAAAAAAGCCTGTAGTCCTGATTGAATCTTAAACAATATGATTAAACACAGGTCTGAAAAAATGAATGAAGGTTATTTCCATGAGACTCATAACCCCTATCTTTAAGATTGGAGATACATTTGAACCCCACAATTACAGAGGCATCTGTGTGAACAGTAACCTGGGGAAGGTACTTTGTAGTATTATACATTCTAGACTTTTAAACTCCCTTATTGAACACAGTGTCTTGAGCAAGAGCCAAATTGGAGTTTTGCCTACTTCACAAACCACTGCCAAACCAACAAAGCCTCACGACAGCACTTGGGAAAACATTACAAAATCTAAATTTAAATGCTATTTGGCCGTAAACAGAGAGTCTGCCACTGTGTATTCTCTGACCACAGTGACTGATAGAAAACTGAGGAAAAGATGTACAATGTACAGACTCAGTGAACATAGTCTTGACAAGAGTGGTGATGTTGTTGGTCCATGACAAATCCTCTGTGATGTGGACGCCGAGGAATTTCAAACTTGAAACTTTCTCTACTATAGTCCCGTTGATGTGGATCGGTCATGTTCCCTCCTCTGCTTCCTGAAGTCAAGGTTGTTATCATGAGGTTGTTGTCATGACACCACAATGACAGTTCACTTACCTTCTCCCTATAGGCTGACTTGTCGTTGTTGGTTATCAGGCCTACAACCGTGGTGCCGTCAGAAAACTTGACGATGGAGTTTGTGTCGTGCTAAATCACGCAGTCGTGGGTGAAAAGGGAGTACATCAGAGGACTGAGGACACACCCCTGGGGGGCACTGTCTTAAGAGTCAGTGTGGAAGAGGTACTGTTGCCAATCCTCACAACCTGTGGTTTGTTAGGGGAAATACCACAGTGTGCAATTATCGCAGCAAAATGTGTGACCTTTTGTGATAAGAAAACAAACACCAAAGTAAATTAAACCAAGACATATATGTATCTGTTTATTTAATTTCCCTTTCCATTTGTACTTCTACTTTTTATACAGACAGCATATGCTCTTGCACACACGTTAGCTTGCTGAGCGGGCCCTAGTGAAATGTGCTAGTAGTTGAATTTGTCTGTGAGCAATTTTATCTTCATTTATAGGCTACAGACCAATACACTTGTTTTTGTGTTTGTTTTTGTACATAGTTAATCATTTCAGACATCTTTGTCATTTGAAACTTTTACGTGTTTAAAGTTAACTGTTAATTTGTGATTGTTTATTTCACATCCTTTGGCAATGTTAACATACAGTATATTTATCATGCCAATAAAGCCCATTGAATTGAATTGAGAGAGAGAAACATAGTTGTCTCTCTCTCTCTGACCACTGTGACCCAAAATTATGGAAAGCTTTGACCATGTGCAGACTCAGTGAGCATGGCCTTGCTATTGGGAAAGGCCGCCGTAGGCAGACATGGTGCTCATGTAAGACAGGCTATGTGCACACTGCCCACAAAGCAAGGTGGAAACTGAGCTGCACTTCCTAACCTCCTGCCAAATATATGTCCAAATTAGAGACGCATATTTCCATCAGATTACACAGACCCACAAAGAATTAGAAAACAAATCAAATTTTATCCATTGGGTGAAATACCTCATTGTATAATCATAGCAGCAAGATTTGTGGCCTATTGCCACAAGAAAAGGGCAACCAGAGAAGAACAAGCATCATTGTAAATACAACCCATATTTATTTATTTATTTCCCCTTTTGTAGTTGAACTATTTGCACATTGTTACAACACTGTATATAGATAGACATATCATGACATTTGAAATGTCTTTACTGTTCATGTATTATCTATTTTACTTGCTTTGGCAATGTAAACATATGTTTCCCATGCCAATAAAGACCCTTTGAATCGAATTGAATTGAGAGAGAAAACCGATGAAGATGAATACAATAGACCTATGTGTACACTACTTGAAGCATATCTATGTGTCAATCTCATTGAATGCTTTCAGGTATGAAGGTAAGACCCAGATGCAGACGACGTCGCATTAACAATAGTTTAATATTCCAACAGGGGCAGGCAATAGACAGGTCAAGGCAGGCAGGGGTCAGTAAACCAGAGGTGGGGCGAAGGTACAGGTCGGTAGGCAGGGTCAGGGACAGGCAGAGTGGTCAGGCAGGTGGACAGGCAAGGGTCAAAAGCGGGAGGGCAAGAAAAGAGAGACTAGAAAAAGCAGCTGAGAGACAAAATGCTGAGACCCAAAATGCTGGTTGGCGAACAAACTAAATGAACTGGCAACGGACTAACAGAGAACACAGGTATAAATACACAGGAGATAATGGGGAAGATGGAGGGGGGTGGAGACGAGCACAAAGACAGGAGAAACACATCAGGGTGACAAATGCAATGTATTAACTTAGGCATCATGTCTCTAGGGGTCAATATTGTGGGGCTAATCTCCCTCCCATTGAATTCAAAGAATTTGCATAAGCGTCATGTTCCTTGAGGCTTATCTTTTTGCAAAATTATACCAGATTGATGCTTATCAATGATATCATGCTGAAAAGTGTTCGTTTTTTACAGGGTAAAAGTCATAACCCATCAAAAGGAATCTAATTTGAATAGGCAGTACCAAAGTAGAATCAATCCCGATTCAAAGTCAACAGGTATAATGCATTACGATGTAGTTTTAACATGTCATAAGCATGTATGAGCCCTTTATAATGTTTTATAATCATCTCAGTTGAACATTTGTTACATAGACAGATATAATATTAACATGTCATAAGCATGTATGAGCCCATTATAATGTTTTATAATCATCTCAGTTGAACATTTGTTACAAAGACAGATATATAATATTAAGCTTTATAATAAGACATAGAGGCGCATACATACTTATAACAAGTAATAAGTATTTAACTGTGTTACCGAAGTGTTAGAGAGCATCTCAGCTCTTTCCGCCTCTCTTCCATAGATTTTGCTTCGTATTCCCCTCTTTTTTACTCCTACATGGTCCTGTGTGGCTAGTTGGTAGAGCACGGTTCTTGCAATTTAATGAGCATGGCTCTTGCAACTTAATGATCATGGGTTTGATTCCCACTGGGATGAACCATATTGAAATGTGTGCATGCACTACTGTAAGTTGCTTTGGATAAAAGTGTCTACTAAATGGCATATATCATATTATTTTCTATTACTATGTGCACCAACTCTTATCTGTTCTCCTCCCCTTCCTTCTCTCCTGCTCACTATCTCATTCCTGTCACCCATCAAATCACTCTTTGCCCTTTCCGCGATAACATGGGACGCTTAGCTGCGTTACTACGTTTTTTGTAAGTCATCGCCCTTCTCTGGTTGCGTGCTGTTCTTATTTTAGCCAGGCAGCTGACATATGAGAGGTCACACTGGGAGGATAAATAGTGGCTCAGGCAGGCCAGGAGGTTGTCGCAAACTTTAGTTGGATCTTCTCTCCTCTCTTCTCCCGGCTCTCCTACAACCCTCCAAGGTAAAGGAATCAAATCATATCTTAATAAGTCAAATCAAATGTTATTGAGGCTCTGGCTGATTGTACTTTATACTTTAATATATTGCTCGTGCAGTATGAGTGTGATATCTAATTGAAAGAGGAACTTCTATGAGACTGCAAGAGCCAATGCTCGAGTAGGATTTTCAGCAGCATTGTCGTTATTATACAATCAATGATGCATCAATTGCTAACAAAATGATTATGCATTAGACACATCTCTATGCTCAAAACATTCATACAAGATTGATCTCTTAAATGCTCACTCAAGTTAGCATACCATAATGTTGCTTTGCTGCATTTGGTATCATTGCTTCATTGCTTTACGCTAGCCTCCTTAGACCATAGCTTTTGCTCACGCTGTTAAATGTTTTACCTTAGCCTATACTGTACTTAATAACTGTACTGTACTACAAATACTGCACAGAATGAATTCTCTATATAGCTCTGTCAAATCAAATCAAAGTTTATTGGTCTTAGTTCTGAAACCTCCACACTGAGTTAGCATCTGGAGGGGCCTGCACACACAGTACTTTTTACACCTACATATGTTTCAACATTTATATTTGGTTTAATTGGATTGATTGGTACTGTAACAAGACGGGGTTTGGATAAAGGAGGGGTAGTGTGGAGGGGAAGAGAAGGGAGCACCCAAAGGAAAGGTCAGGGTTAAGAGAGACTAGAAAATCAAAAAGGTCATTCATATGCCCTGCAATATGCAACTTCTCAGGGAAGTCAGGAACCAATATACTCAGGCAGTTAGGAAAGCTAAGGCTAGCTTTTTCAAACAGAAACTTGCTTCCTGTAGAACTAATTCCAAAAAGCTTTGGGACACTGTAAAGTCCATGGAAAATAAGAGCACCTCCTCCCAGCTGCCCACTGCACTGAGGATAGGAAACACTGTCACCACTGATAAATCTATGATAATTGATAATTTCAATAATCATTTTTCTACGGCTGGCGACGCTTTCCACCTGGCTACCCCTACCCTGGCCAACATCTCAGCACCCCCTGCAGCATCTTGCCCTCCCCTCCCGCTTCTCCTTCACCCAAATCTAGACAGCTGATGTTCTGAAAGAAACGCACAATCTGGATCCCTACAAATCAGCTGGGCTAGACAATCTAGACCCTCTCTTTCTAAAATGATCAGCCAAAATTGTTGCAACCCCTATTACCAGCCTGTTCAACCTCTCTTTTGTATCGTCTGAGATCCCCAAAGATTGGAAAGCTGCCGCGGTCATCCCCCTCTTCAAAAGGGGGGGACACTCTAGACCCAAACTGTTATAGACCTATATCCATCCTGCCCTGCCTTTCTAAGGTCTTCAAAAGCCAGGTTAATAAACAGATCACCGACCATTTCGAATCCCACCGTACCTTCTCCACTATGCAATCTGGTTTCCGAGCTAGTCATGTGTGCACCTCAGCCACGCTCAAGGTCCTAAACGATATCAAAACCGCCATCGATAAAAGACAGTACTGTGCAGCGTCTTCATCGACCTGGCCAAGGCTTTTGACTCTGTCAATCATCGCATTCTTATCGGCAGACTCAACAGCTTTGGCTTCTCAAATGATTGCCTCGCCTGGTTCACCAGCTACTTCTCAGTTAGAGTTCAGTGTGTCAAATCGGAGGGCCTGTTGTCTGGACCTCTGGCAGTCTCTATGCACCGGGTTCAATTCTCGGGCCGACTCTTTTCTCTGTATATATCAATGATGTCGCTCTTGTTGCTGGAGAATCTCTGATCCACCTCTAAGCAGACAACACCATTCTGTATACATCTGGCCCTTTTTTGGACACTGTGCTAACAAACCTCCAAACGAGCTTCAACACCATACAACACTGCTTCCATAGCCTCCAACTGCTATTAAATGCTAGTAAATCTAAATGCATGGTCTTCAACCGATTGCTGCTCGCACCCTCGCGCCCGACTAGCATCACTACTCTGGACGGTTCTGACCTAGAATATGTGGACAACCACAAGTACCTACTTGTCTGGTTAGACTGTAAACTCTCCTTCCAGACTCAATTTAAGCATCTCCAATCCAAAATTAAATCTAGAATTGGCTTCCTATTTCTCAACAAAGCCTCCTTCACTCATGGAGCAAAACATACCCACGTAAAACTGACTCTCCTACCAATCCTTGACTTTGGTGATGTAATTTACAAAATAGTCCCCTACACTCTACTCAGTAAACTGGATGCAGTCTATCACAGTGCCATTTGTTTTGTCACCAAAGCCCCATATACTACCCACCACTACGACCTGTATGCTCTCGTTGGCTGGCCCTCACTACAAATCTGTCGCTAAACCCACTGGCTCCGGGTCATCTATAAGTCCTTGCTAGGTAAAGCCCCACCTTATCTCAGCTCACTGGTCGCCATAGCAACACCCACCCATAGCACATGCTCCAGCAGGTATATTTCACTGGTCCTCCCCAAAGCCAACACATGCTTTGTCCGCCTTTCCTTCCAGTTCTCTGCTGCCAATGGCTGGAACGAATTGCAAAAATCTCTGAAGCTGGAGTCCTGTATCTCCCTCACTAACTTTAAGCATCAGTTGTCAGAGCAGCTCACCGATCACTGTACCTGTACACAGCCAATCTGTAAATACAGTTGAAGTCGGAAGTTTACATACACTTAGGTTGGAGTCATTAAAACTCGTTTTTCAACCACTCCACAAATGTCTTATAGTTTTGGCAAGTCGGTTAGGACATCTACGTTGTCCATGACCGCGAGGTGGGGGGGCAAACAAATATCTGCTACTTATCTGTCTGTATGCACTTCTGTGTATCTCAAGCCCTCTTTCTCTCCTCAGAACACGTCATGTTAACCAGTGTCTCCTGCCTTTTCCCTTCCCTTAGTCAAGATGCCTCACGCATTCCCCTTCCTCACTCCTGACCAGAAGAAGGAGCTTAGTGACATTGCTCACAAGATCGTCGCCAAGGGCAAGGGAATCCTCGCCGCTGATGAGTCTACCGGTATGCAAAGCGTGGCAAAAATCTTGGTTGCCCACACAGGCACACTATAGAATGAAAAGTCATACATGCAGAGACATACTCATAATCAAAGCAACTTCCGTGTTGAAAAATGTATATAAGATCATGTTTGCTCTATTTCATTCTGCGAATCTAATCCTCACTCCCTCTCTCACTTCCCACCCAACAGGCAGCGTTGCCAAACGCTTCCAGAGCATCAACACTGAGAACACAGAGGAGAACAGGAGACTGTACCGTCAGCTGCTCTTCACCGCTGACGAGCGCGCCGGTCCTTGCATTGGTGGTGTCATCTTCTTCCACGAGACCCTGTACCAGAAAACCGATGCCGGCAAGACCTTCCCTCAGCACGTCAAGTCCAGAGGCTGGCTGGTAGGCATCAAGGTTGACAAAGGTGTCGTCCCCCTCGCCGGAACCAACGGAGAGACCACCACCCAGGGTAAAGAGGAAGAATAGAACATCTGTGGGATTCACAATTCATCTAAATACATACAGTACAACAACAACATACACGCAATCAATGCGACATTACAATCAATCCCATTTGTTTATCGAGTCACAAAATGCCTGAATAGTATTCCAACCTAGATACAATACACACATACAATACAAAACCTTTACAAAATACCCTCCCATACTCATCTCTTTTTCCTGTCCCTGCCTCCATCCTTTTCTCCTTCAGGTTTGGATGGCCTGTATGAGCGTTGCGCCCAGTATAAGAAGGACGGTTGCGACTTCGCCAAGTGGCGTTGTGTGCTGAAAATCACCTCCACCACCCCCTCTCGCCTTGCTATCATGGAGAATTGCAATGTCCTGGCCCGTTATGCCAGCATATGCCAGATGGTAAGAATCACATAGAAAATATCCTCGAGCCCTCAGTGGTCTTGTTAAATCATTAGCTTAAGTAGTTAAAAAGCACAGTTTGTGTATTCAATTCCCCCTATGGGCCATAAGTTACCTTCAAATCATTGACTCTCTGTATACATGTGGGTTGCACTATATTAACTTTCATGAAATAAGCCATTATAAATGTATTAAATGCTTATAAATTCTTCATAAATTATTACAAATATTATAAATACATACCTAAGTGTTATTAAAAGTGTATAAAGTTAGTACCAGAACCAAGCAACTCTTTTTAGTTATTTTAAAGACATGAACACTACAGTATGTTTTGTCATGAGTAAGGTACAGCAGATTTCCTGGTATGTGCCTGGCCTTACTTGGTGGCCCAGTGTGTAGTGCTATCAGTGAGATATTAAGATAAATGAATAGAGTCAAATGTTTGGACACACCTACTCATTACAGGGTTTTTCTGTATTTTTACTATGTTCTACATTATAGAATAATAGTGAAGACATCAAAACTATGAAATAACACATATGGAATCATATAGCAACCAAAAAAGTGTTAAACAAATCAAAATATATTATATATTTGAGATTCTTCAAAGTAGCTACCCTTTGCCTTGATGACAGCTTTGCACACACTTGGCATTCTCTCAACCAGCTTCATGAGGTAGTCACCTGGAATGCATTTCCATTAACAGGTGTGCCTTGATAAAAGTGAATTTGGGAAATGTATTTTCTTAATGCATTTGAGCCAATCAGTTTGTTGTGACAAGATAGGGATGGTATTCAGAAGATAGCCCTATTTGGTAAAATACAAAGTCCTTATTATGGCAAAAACAGCTCAAATAAGCAAAGAGAAATGACAGTCCATCATTACTTTAAGACAGGAAGGTCAGTTAAAATGTATCGTTTCAAGAACTTTGAAAGTTTCATCAAGTGCAGTCGCAAAAAACCACCAAGGGCTATGATGAAACTGCTGTCGTGAGGACCGATAGTTTGGGATGAGTTGGACTGCAGAGTGAAGGAAAAGCAGCCAAAAAGTGTTCAGCATATGTGGGAACTCCTTCAAGGCCTTTGGAAAAGCATTCCAAGTAAAGCTGGTTGAGAGAATGCCAAGAGTGTTCAAAGCTGTCATCAAGGCAAATGCTGGCTACTTTGAAGAATCTAAAAACGAAAATATATTTTGTTTAACACTTTTTTTATTTGTTCAACACTTTTTTTGGTTACTACTACTACTATGTGTTATTTCATAGTTTTGATGTCTTCACTATTATTCTACAATGTAGAAAATAGTAAAAGTAAAGAAAAACCCTTGAATGAGTAGGTGTTCTAAAACTTTTGACTGATACTGTATGTCAGTTAAATATCAGACAAGTAAATAACAGTAGTTTCTGATCTCTTCACAACCATAGTTCAGAGACATCGGTTTAGCCAGGACTGCTCATTGTTGTAGGTCCCATAATCCTAGTAAAACAACACACACATATTACAAATCACACATTGGAAAATCACAATCTTAAAACACAGTTTCTCTGTTTGTTTTTATTGAATATATAGATGTAGAGGGATAGAGAGGAAAGATAGAAGAGCCACCACTAAGGTCCCACTGTTCTGACTGTTAACTGTCATGATCAATGACATGCTCTGTTGGCTAAAAGTGTCTTTTAGTAGTCATTAACTCTGCCCTCTGCTAGCACGGCATTGTCCCCATTGTTGAGCCCGAGATCCTCCCCGACGGTGACCATGACCTGAAGCGCACCCAGTACGTGACTGAGAAGGTCCTGGCCGCAATGTACAAGGCTCTGTCCGACCACCACGTCTACCTGGAGGGTACCCTCCTGAAGCCCAACATGGTCACTGCTGGACATTCCTGCTCACACAAGTACACCCACCAGGACATCGCCATGGCCACCATTACCGCCCTGCGCCGTACCGTGCCCCCAGCAGTCCCTGGTGAGCGGCCGACAACACACTGAATACAGCCCAATATACAGTACAGCACGGTACACTTATACATTTCTAAACTTCCAGCTTCACCCACTCACACGCAATGTTATCACACATTTTCACAAACACAAAAACTCGCCCTCTATGACTATGGCACTTTCATATACAGTGTTCAGTTACATTATTATATACAGCATGTTATTAAATATTTCACATACAAATGTAGACACAACAATTTGTTGATGTATCTTTTTTCAGTAGTTTAAAAAAATAAAACAACCCCTCTCCTTACCCGCTTCACCCACAGGCATCACCTTCCTGTCCGGTGGCCAGTCTGAGGAGGAAGCCTCCATCAACCTGAATATCATGAACCAGTGCCCCCTGCACAGGCCATGGGCCATTACTTTCTCCTATGGCCGTGCCCTCCAGGCATCCGCCCTTAAGGCATGGGCTGGCAAGCCCGGGAACGGCAAGGCTGCCCAGGAGGAGTTCATCAAGAGAGCACTGGTACGAACAAACAAATATATTTTTTCCATTTATTTTCATATATTTTGCTTATATTTTATATGTGATTATTTATAGCTGTATAGAGGCCACATCCCACTGGGCTCAGACGTCAAATCAACATCGATTTTACGTTGATTCCACGTAATTTCATTGAAATGACGTGGAAACAACGTTGATTCAACCAGTGTGTGCCCAGTGGAATGTTTATAGTATGGATGTATAGGAAGTCACAATGTACAGTATATTCCACACTTCGAAAATATCAGCTGAAAACAAGTTGGTGTTGTGCTTCTTTCATTCCACAGGCCAACAGCCTGGCCTGCCAAGGCAAGTATGTTTCTTCCGGAGACAGCGCCGCTGCTGGAGATTCACTGTTCGTGGCCAACCATGCTTATTAAGCATGGACACTCATCAGCATCCCTCTCCTAACCCTCCATACAACCCCCTCCCCCACCATGGGGAGTGCCATGCTGTTTCTGGTACCTCCTAAAAGCCGTCTCTACTCGACCCTCTGCGACACCACTTGTTTGGAACATCGATACGGAAAAAATTCAACGCCAACCTTTCTTTGGGCCCTTGCTTCAGAGAGAAGATTCAAAACAATTAAAGTTCTGCCTCCATTCCCTTAAGGTGAAATGATTTCCATCATCATGTTTTTACCCAACATGCAACATTATTCCTTAGTCTGTAACACCTAACTAATGTAATGTTTGTACTGGAGCCTTGGAATAAAGTATTTTACCCAACAATGTGTTACTTTGCTTCCTTCCTTATTGCATTTCATTGTAACTCTGAAAAAACTGACCTTACATCATTGAACATCCTGCTTGACTCAATGATCACTTCCTATTTATTTGGAATGTACTGTTGGATGTCGGTAAATATTATCATAGAAACAAGTATTGTGCTTCAGGAAAGACACAGATGCAGACAGCGTCGAATTAACGACAGTTTATTAATCCAGCAGGAGCAGGCAAAAGAGAGGTCAAGGCAGGCAGGGGTCAGTAATCCAGATAGGTGGGGCAAAGGTACAGGACGGCAGGCATTCTAAGGGTCAGGGTAGGCAGAAATAGCCACTCCGGCATCTAAAGCATCGGCCTACACCACAAACTGACGGGAAGGTCAGGATGAACCAAGACAGGAGCAGTGGTTGAGGTCCCGGAACGACCGGTCAGTGGCAGAGGACCACGTGAATGGAACCTTGGTAGAGGTGGCAGAGTTGTAAAGAAAAAGCCATATCTCCGACTGGCCAATAAAAATAAAAGATTGAGATGGGCAAAAGAACACAGACACTGGACAGAGGAACTCTGCCTAGAAGGCCAGCATCCCGGAGTCGCCTCTTCACTGTTGACTTTGAGACGGGTGTTTTGCGGGTACTATTTAATTAAGCTGCCAGTTGAGGACTTGTGAGGCGCCCGTTTCTCAAACTAGACACTAATGTAGTTGTCCTCTTGCTCAGTTGTGCACCAGGGCCTCCCACTCCTCTTCTGTGAAGGGAGTAGTACACAGCGTTCAAAGAAATCTTCAGTTTCTTGGCAATTTATCACATGGAATAGCCTTCATTTCTCAGAACAAGAATAGACTGACGAGTTTCAGAAGAAAGGTCTTTGTTTCTGGCCATTTTGAGCCTATAATCGAACCCACAAATGCTGATGCTCCAGATACTCAAATAGTCCAAAGAAGGCCAGTTGTATTGCTTCTTTAATCAGAACAACAGTTTTCAGCTGTGCTAACATAATTGCAAAAAGGTTTTCTAATGATAAATAAGCCATTTAAAATTATAAACTTGGATTAGCTAACACAACGTGCCATTGGAACACAGGAGTGATGGTTGCTGATAATGGGCCTCTGTACGCCTATGTAAATATTCCATAAAAAATAATCTGTTTTCCAGATTCTCTCTATTTCTCTTGCTTCTCCATTTTGGAATAAACTGTTCAACTATTGTCTTTCTCTCTCTTTGAAGTCAACTACTCACCACATTTTATACACTGCAGTGCTAGCTAGCTGTAGCTCATGCATTCAGTACTAGATTCATTCTCTGATCCTTTGATTGGGTGGACAACATGTCAGTTCATGCTGCAAGAGCTCTGATAGTTGTCATAATTACTATGTAAGTCTATGGAAGGGGGTGAGAACCATGAGCCTCCTAGGTTTTGTATTGAAGTTAATGTACCCAGAGGAGGACAGAAGCTAGCTGTCCTCCGGTTACACCATAATGCTACCCTACAGAGTGCTATTGAGGCTACTGTAGACCTTATTTGCAAAATAGTGTGTTTTAATCAAGTATTTGGTGACTTGATTATATTTAGTATAGTTTGGTCTAAAAAGTGGGGTATAGAGATGAGGTAGTCATTCTTAAATCATGTTAAGTACTATTGTTGCAAACAGATGTGATGACCCTCCCACTCTGCCAAATTCTCTCTCTTTGCTGTCGTTTTCCTTAATAGGATGTCGGTGGGCGGAGCCGGGACGGTCGTCAGCGAAATGGGACACACCTGGGCTCGGGTGCATTTTTGATTGTTTGCGGTGGCACCTTCAACACCCCTCATTATCAACCACACACACACACTTTGAGCCAGTTTGTAACAAGTGGGGGCTCGCCCGAGATTAGGTTGATTACTAGAGATTTTGGTGTACAGCACTTTGTTACATTATGAAGGACTAATACTAGTGTCGTTTGGCTTACTAGTATGTGTGGTGTTTGGGATAACGTGGAGTTAATGTTAACTCTAGGTACTTTGTTTGAATCTTTTGTTAAAGCTTGTTTGAGTTGTAATGTTTGGTGCTGGGTGCCTTTTTGTTTGGTCAACTTGCCACTACGGTGGATAGTTCATTGTGTTGGAGAAAGTACATTGGTTAGTTTCCAGGCCCCTGCCTAGGCTGGAGACTCTTACTCTACTTGCTGTTGGGACATCGGTCCGATGAGGTGAGTACTGTCGGCTGTGTACTTCAGTGGGAGATTTGGGTAGGGTAGTGACACTAGCTACCTGTTAGGCTTAGCGACGTGTTTCACTTTGGAATACGTTGGGCATGGTTTTTGTGTCTGTGGACTGAGCAGTTGTCTCGTGGGCACATCCGTGGCTTGGGGAAATCTGCTAGCATGCTGGGTGGTTTATTTCCTTGCCAGTGGGCTACAGTGCGTAATTACCCACTGCAAATCGGCACAAAGACTAGGGTTGAGTTACTGTAGGTTTTGGGGAAGCTCCATATATATCTCATCTCTCGTGGTGCCCAGTGTGATTGTCATTTCTCTGGTTGTGGTCTGGTGTGCTCAGCAGAGGGGAAGAGCGAGATTAATTTTATTGTCTTGTGACTATGGTGTCTTATGTAGACGAGTTCATTTGCTTTCTATCAGAGGGACTGTTTGAATTATGTACTAAAGAACAGCTGTTGAAGAGTGCTGAACACTACAAGGTTGAAATTAGTGATAAATGTCTAAAATTCTATTAGGTTGATATTGAAAGCCAATCTGATGGAGAGTTGTAATCCTTGAAGTCTACTGAGGACTCGCCGTCTACCTGTAGTGTTACAATGGCCGCTCCATCTGTTAGTCCTAGTAGTCGTCTTTTTGAACAGCAGAAAGAACTGCTTCTGTTACAGCTAGAGCATGACTGTGTAAAATATGAGAAATAATTGGCATTTAAACAGAATTTGGAGCTTGCTAAAAATCAAGCAGCAACCAGAGTGGCTAGAGCTGGTTAGGGAAGGAAAGCTCTCAGGAGAGTTTGCTCTGGGAAAGTAACCCAGATGTACCTAGGGGTCACTCTTTTGGTTGTGGCCTGGACACATTTGATATTGTTTCGAACTTACGGTTGTTGCCTAAATTTAATGAAAAGGACCCTGACACTTTCTTTTCATTGTTTGAGTGTGTTGGTGACGCTAGGAGTTGGCCTGATTCTGACTGCACTTTAATGTTGCAGTGTGTGTTGACTGATTAAGCGCTGGAAGCATATTCAGCTCTCATATTCAGTACACGACAGTGGCAGCTATGATAAGGTTAAAACGGCAGTTACAGATTTATGAATTGGTTCCTGAAGCTTAACGCCAACGATTTAGAACTTTAAAAAGGATGATAACCAGACTCATGTTGAGTTTGCGTGAGAATTATCTTGTTTAAATCGCTGGTTCCGCCTCTGCAGTCATGAATTTCCAAGGCCTCTGATCTGATTATGTTAGAGCAATTTAAGGACACAATTCCTGATCGTATAGGCATGTACATTAACAAACGAAAAGTAAAGACTGTTGCTGAAGCTGCAGTTTTGGCGGATGAGAATGTTTTGACTTACAAAAGTGTCTTTGCAGAGCCCCATACTCAGAATGAGTGGGGGCATTCGGAGATTTGGGCCTCGCTCACCGAGTTACTTTGGTTCACGGGCAGAGTTCTATTCAACTAGGGTTGAGCCTGACTCCTGTGGTAAAGCTGACTTTGGTTAATAGTCACTACTGTCAAGGTTCAGGTCATTGGAAAAACTACTGTCCAGTTCTCCGGGCTAGGGGTAAATTCAGTACGTGTGTTTAACTTAAATCTAAGCCTACGGTGTTGACTGCGCCTGTTCCACATCAGTTCACTCCTGGTACATTGTCTCATGCCCAGGATCATGTGAAAGTCCATATTAACCCAAACTATTTAACTTTCATTACAAAGGGTTTTGTGTATGTTAGGAAGTAAGGACCTAGTGCCAGTGAAGATCCTGAGGTTCTAATGAGGGGAATAGGTTTGACCACTGTCGGTTCCATTGCATAAACTGATGTTGGATTGTGTACTGGTGAGAGGCGAGGTTGTTGTGTGGGTGCGTCCTTCATTGCCTATTGAGGGTATCGACGTTATCCTTGGGCAAGGTATATGGCAAGGTAAACGATCCCGGGTAAAAATAGCACATTTACAAAGAGGGAAAGACGTAGGAGGACTATCCGTACCAAACTTTAAATTGTATTCCCAGACAAGCATTTCACCAAATCCTAAATTGGTTTAGACATTATTCTTCTGCGCTCTAGCTGAGTATAGAGAAATATGTTGTCTCATATTGCCCTGGAAGAGGTGGTCTTCACTGAAATATCTGTTAAACAATGTAAACTAGGCTTTGGTCCTATTAGTCAAATCAATTCTATTAGGTGCAAAATGTGAAACCAATGTAACTGGGAATCAAAATGGCATAATCTAATATTTTACAATGTGTGATCTGGAGGGTGGTCTTTTGCATCCCCCCCCCAATGGTACAACTGTGGAATATGTACCCTTACTGATATCATGGAATGGTTTGATAACATGCCGTGATTTGAAAGATGCATACACATTACCAGTTCACTTCTTTTTTTTCTATATTTACAACTTAGCTCAGCTATGCTGGCTATGAAGTCCCTTGGGAAACCCAACTACCAAAACATCCAATGATGGAATTCTTAAGTTCTGGGCTACTGAAAAGACTGCTCTGTATATTAATACCTTTTGGCTCATATTCTGAGCTAGTCATTAAGTATGTTTCCAACAAATGACCCAGAACATTGCTGAATTGGAGGCTAGAGTGTGTATTCTTCCGCCAAAAAATGTGGAGAACGAAGCCACTTGCCCATGGCTTGTCACCGCGGCCTCGGAAGAGCCGGCAGCTGTGAGACGTGCTTTGGTCCCGCTGGACGAGCCTTGGCCATTACCGGGAGCTGTGCTCAAGCACCCGGTCTGCTCCGCTCCACCTCAGGAGCCATGGTTTACTGTACGGAAACCAAAACACCAAGGCAAGGTGATGCCTTGGAACTGGGAAACAGGAAGAGTCTGAGATTTCTGCCGCTGCCCCCAAAGGAACAAACAACTTTGTCCGGAAGCAAGTGGACCCCTGCCATCTAAACAATTTACAACGAAACAGCCCTACAATTAGCCCCAAACAACTTTCTGTGATAATTGAACTAATCCTTGGTTCTCCTGTGATTTGAAAATCCTTTTTCTGCAAAAAAATCAAGCATGGGCCTTGGCGAGGAAAACTGGTTAAACAGCTGATTGGCTGCTTTTCAGGCAATTGAGAAATAAATGGTAAAAATCTAGGTATTTTCTTGATGCTATGACAGTCTGCTGGTGATCCCTCTAAATTCTGGAAAACTGTTAACTCACTTAAACCAGGAAACTCCTTGACTTCCCTGCCGAAGCAAATTACATCGGGATCAGTGACTGAACTGAAATGTGATGTTTTTAATAAGCATTTTATTTCTGCCTGTTTTCTTTACGAAAGAAAAAATGGCCAACACGATCCTGACCGGTCTATTGTTTCAGCCCCTCAGCTGATGTGGAAAACAGTAAGCCGGTTTTTCATTTTCTAAAAGTCACAGAAGAAGTCTTATCTGCACTATCTGTGACTCCAACCTAAGTGACTTCAACTGTAAGTCATATTAGATCAGTGTCTAACAAACTATGAGACAGGTATATTTTTAGCTAACCCTGACCAAAAATAACCTTTGATTTTACACCCGTTGCTACTCTACAAAATACATGATGAAAATACATTTTGAGGACTTTAAAACAAATCCTGGGGGAGTATGCCCAGACCCCCCTAAAAGAGGCTTAGCACCTCTATCCATGAATCTCTAGGATCCACATGCTGTTCATACTCTTTTGACAATGAATCAAGCTGCACAGGTCACAGTTGCTCGTTGGATCAAGTGGTCAACTATGTAATCCAGATACTCTGATGATTCCTCCAGATACCACATTACTTGAACACAACTGTTGAGATTTGGTTTTGCTTCAGCTTTCTGATGGGTTTACTAAAAGTAATCTGTTGGAAAACCCTGAGTTTATCTTATGCACAGACGGTTCAAGCATTGTGGAAGGGAGTGTGAGAAAGGCAGGCTGGGCAGTTACTACAATGGACAATGTGATAGTGACAGGCACGTTAACTGCAGGGGCATCAGCACAGGTGGCAGAATGGTTGGCTTTGACAGAAGCATGCAAACAGGCTGAAGGGGAAAAACAGCTGATATCTGCACAGACTCAAGGTATGCTTTCTGTGTTAACCATGATTGTGGAAAATATGGAAAAACAGAGGATTCATGATATCACTGGGAGCTCCTGTGAAGAATGGACCAGGGGCTCTACTGAATGATCTCGTTGTTGATCGTTTCTCACGGTGCGTTGAACCCTACTAAATAAGGAACAACAGAGTTAATATTCTAATTCGAGAAATCATTCCCAGATGGGGATCCTGACCAAAGTGTGTCAGGAAGTAGATCGTCTTCTGAACATAAACTGGCAACTACACCGCCCTTACATCCTCGATCGAGTGGGCAGGTAGAACGCACAAATCTAGTTTTGAAAGAGAGACTTTCAAAGAAGCATCAAGAAGGGATTGCATGGCCAGATGCATTGCCCACGGTTATAAATGTCTGAGTGTTTTCTATCCACACATACTAATCACATGCATATACTATATTCCTGGCACGAGTAGCAGGGCGCTGAAATGTTGCATGATTTTTAACAGAATGTTCGAAAAAGTAGAGGGTCGACTTAAGAGGTTAAACTGCGTTATACATTATACCATGGTAATGCACAATTATGAAAAATGGTATCATCATTATTAATTGTGCGTTACGAAAGAACAATGGCAGCATAATGCATTTAATGAGTAAATCTCCCAGGTCAGAGCGGTTGGTTGACATTCTATTGATGAAGGTATATACCAGTATGGGAAGGTTTCTGATAAAGTCAGAGGCAGGTCTTAGTTTGTCTATAATATCAAAGAAAAGGGGAAATAGATTATGTGAAAAATGGTAATACTTTGTATTAATAGTACTGTTTTCTTCTCATGATTGGGTTCCCTGTGTTGCCATCCTGAAATGTGGGAGAAATATGGTAGCCCAATCTTTGGCATGTTGTAATCATTTACAGCAGCCTTAAAGTATGGGTTGCAGACCTGTTAATGGTGGGTTGCGATGAGTAAATGTATAATTATTTCATGAATTACTGGAATTGATTTGGCCAAGTGCAACTGCACTCTCTGTTCGATGCGCGCTCTGCTTCGCAGTGCTGTCTCTGCTCGATTTGCCAGATCTTTTTTTTCTGCAGTTTTCTTGAAGATCAAAGATCCCTCCACGAACCACATGCTACAGTACTGTCGTAATTAATTTATAAAAAGTGTTACATGCTGACCAAACCGCTCGCGTTTTTTGCAACGCTTGCGCAAGCGGTGTGGTCAGCATGTTAGCATAGAAGCTAACGTCGGCTGAAGTTAGCCCCAGTCAAGCTAGCCTGCCATAGTCATGCCAACAGTACCAACGAACATTCGGTCACACAGTGTAAACAAAGGGAAACATTGTAACTAGCTGTTTTTAGGGATATGTGGAGAATTACATGATTAAAATGTATCTATTTGATAAGATAATTTATACCTTTTTACAAATTGTTTTTTAGTATGTTGGCTATTTAGAATTGTATATGAGTAGCCAAGTCAGGTGACTAAGAGGGAGCCAACTGAAAATTGTATTGAAGAGAAACACCAGATAAACTACGTTTATATCTTCAAGGTGTCAGTCTCTGTTCTTCTCACCATAGCCTATCTAGGTCCCAAGGTTTAATAGGGCACACTACTAGACCATGTGTGTTGTGTTTTTTCACTATGAGCTAAAGGGGTTTAAGAAGGTACTAGGCCTAAACTTTGCCATTGCAGAGCGAGTAGTCAATGTTGCAGTATGTGAGTACCATTGGATGAAGGACCTCTGTATGAAGGGTATGAGCCCCAGAAGTGGTGAAATCCAATTATTTTAAATGTGC